>NC_142751.1:2835000-3012500 GCF_051943395.1 Hippocampus bargibanti | reverse complement strand
TGCGGCGTCTTGAAGTAAAAAAAAACAAAATAACAAATAATATGACAACACAAAGACACAGATAGTCATTCATTCTTCAGTACTTGCTGTAGCCTCTTTGTGACATGAAGCAGTTCTAGATGAAAAAGGAGAGGATCAAAGCGTCCTTTTCACCAGTAAATCAGGGACGTCGTGGTGAAACGTTTGCATCTGCTACAAGCTAAATGTTTAAAGCTAACGTGAAGCTGTAGCATCCATTGAGGAAATGAGTTTGTCTCACATCTCCTGTCCCACGTAAATCCGCTTCAATTCCAAGCCGCGACAAGATGGCGGCTATACTTCGGCACCATTTTAGACTCCTTATTGGTGCGCTATTGTTACAGTCTGCTTTTATTCATAGTTCTGTCCAAGGGTTTTGTGTTTTGTCCCTTCAAAGAGATATAGAGTGCACTTTAAAATCTCAATAACATCAACTTGATGTCTAGTATCTTCTGACTCGACTCTTCCCGATATCGATATCCGAGCGCGTTACATTTCTTTGCTTTTTTTTCTTTATCGTTATTATTTTATACATGGCTCAATATGGTTCTCCCGTGTCATCTCTCCCGTGCCATCATCATCATCTCTGGCTCTTCCTGCTCCTTGCATTAAAGTGTCATGTTTCATGTTTGCTTATGAACGCCCACAGCATGCCAGCGGTCACACACACACGCACACGCCGTGTGGTCAGGAGGTACGGTAATGCGTTTTAGAAACAGTGGTTAACAGTAAAACAGTAGTCCAAAGTGCTCTGCTTTGTGGTTGAATAGCTAATGGACGACAGAGACTTTGTTTCTTTAAACCGTAGGCGCTGTTATTTTCTGTGGTTAAAAGATAATGGCGCAGCGGGGAGGGGCGTTCACCGTGTGGTCAAGTGCCGCACTTGTGTGTGTGTGTGTGTGTGTGTGTTGGGCTGATTTGTAATTAATGAATTAATTTGGGCATACTGGTTGAGTTGTATTGAATATTATTTTTCAGTGTAGGTTTATAATAATAATAATAATAATAATAATAATAATAATAATAATAATAATAATAATAATAATACATTTCATTTATAAGCGCCTTTCAAAACTGTCAATGTCACTTTACAGTCACAGGATTAGGTTTGCAATGGATTGAGCAGCGGCAGTGTTATTTTCAATCCGGAAGTCACTCAAATAGTTAGAAAGCCTCGCTAGCCAATAGATAATAATAATAATAATAATAATAATAATAATAATAATAATAATAATAATAATAATAATAATAATAATCTCTCATCTCATTTTCCGTACCGCTTATTCCTCATTAGGGTCGCGGGGGTTGCTGGAGCCTATCTCAGCTGTCTTCGGGCACGAGGCGGGGGACACCCTGAATTGGTTGCCAGCCAATCGCAGGGCACACAAAGACATACAACAGTCACTCTCACACTCACACCTAGGGACAATTTGGAGTGGTCAATCTGCCTGCCATGCATGTTTTTGGAGTGTGGGAGGAAACCGGAGGACCCGGAGAAAACCCACGCGGGTCCGGGGAGAACATGCAAACTCCACACAGGGAGGCCGGACCGGGACGCGAACCGGCGACCTCTGCACTGTGCAGCCGGTGTGCTAACCACTCGACTACCGGGCCGCCCTAATAATAATATATGTCATCTATAAGTGCCTTTCAAAACTCTCAAGGTCACTTTAAAATCACAGTATAAGTTTGATAGCTCGCTAGGTAGCCACTCCAGTGCCAAGGTTTTTGTCATTATCACTCAAATTGCAGGACCCGCTGAATGTGGAGTTTTAGGATTGCATAAATATTCAATGCAGTGTTAGAAACCTAAGACACTATTCTTTCATCAGAAAAAAACATTAATTCCTAAATTATATGGGTCTGGGGTTATCTGACCTTGAAATAAGGGCAGCTGTACAAAATACAATACATCCATATATTTATGTAGTGCGATGGCTGAACAAAGTGCTAACATGGAAAAATGGGAAATGCTGCCCATTGTGGAAGGGAAAAAAACATTGCCAAAGGTCTGACCAGCGCTTTATCGGCACCCCTAGCAAGCAAAGCCAAAACCTGAACACATTTGGGAATGACGATCCAAGAAAATCTCAATTCACCGTAAATCCTTTGATGCTGGACCGATGAACATTGGTTTGTCAGTGCTGGGAAACAATGACCATGTCTTCTGTATACTGTATATATGAATATGTCACAAATGCACCTTTATTGCACCGATCAGAGAGTCCGCTATGTAACCATTGCAGAGACTTTGTTTTCAGTGAGAAACGGATACGTATCATCTCTGCCATGTGTGGTTAGAGTTTAGGCTGACACAGTTCAGTGCGCCCTGACCCCCGGCTGATGCATAATGTAGCTGTTCTGACCACACTTATGTTCATAGTGGCCTTTAAATGCTCGCCACTTTCCAAGCACTAAAAGGTTTGAATGATGCTTGAATGAAGGCAAGCAAATGGGATTGGTTTTGAGGGTGGAAGTGTGTCGGCATCGTATAAGCTTGGCCAAAACAAACCTGCGGATCAAATCTCTAAAGATGGAGGACACTGATTTGCTGTGGTGACCCCTTGAAGGGAAAAGCCGAAAGGAAAAGAAGAAGAAGAAGTGTGTCGGCATTGTGAGGACTTTGCATAGTCTGAGGGAAACTGGACGTTTTTGTCACGGTTTGCAAGGTGGTGATGGCAGTTGTTGATCCCAATAAGCAGGCAGGAGGGAGTAGCAGGTTGTGTTTGAGAAATTGAAAACAAAAATCTAAAACATCAAAGTCATTAAAACAGAAAAATACAAAGTATCAAATGAAGACCTAGAGTAAAAGTCTGCCAAGATGAAACAAACGCATGCACAGCATACAATGCATACAATTGCATATGTTTGCATACAAAGCATACAACATTGACCCGACAGCGAATGGTCGTGCCGGGAGTCCTTTTGAGTGTCACTGATCGGGACGACCAGCACCTGTGCAGGTGCAGGCGGCGCCAACCAGATCATGACAGTTTTGAAGTCAGACCCTTGTGGTTTGGAACGTAGACCAGTCCCAGTCACCGTGCCATTATTTGGGTTTGTTTATCTAACAATTTTTGGATTTCTGGGTTATCTGTGCACCTTTACTCATTCACTGTTCGGGTTTCGGTTTTTCTAGCGGGTGCTAATCAAGCGCTGGTCAGACCTCTGGGAATGTTTTTTCATTTCCATGAGGGGGCAGAATTGGCCTTTTCTCCATGTTAGGGCTTTGTTACAGCTTCAGCTGTTGTTAAAGAGCTAAATAAATCGATATGTATGTATTGTATTGTATTCTGTACAGCCACCGATAAAGCGCTGGTCAGACCTCTGGGAATGTTTTTTCACTTCCATGTGGGGGTAGAATTTGCCTTTTGGTCATGTTAGCGCTTTGTTTCAGCTTCAGCTGTTATTAAGCTGCGAGGCGCTTCAAATAAAATGTATTATTATTATTATTATTATTATTATTATTTACCTGTCAACTCCACTATTTATGTATTCATTTATTTTATTGTATTTTATTTATTTCATGTATTGTATGTATTTATTTTATTATATATATATATATATATATAAAATGAAATCCATATGTATGTATGTACTTCCTGAGGCTGGTAAAGCAGCATGGCCTGCCACAGGAGGTGCTACAACATTTCTACATGGCTGTCATCGAATCCATCCTGTGTTCTTCCATCACCGTTTGGTTCAAGGCTGCCACAAAAATGGACAGAATCCGACTTCAACGGACAGTTAGGATGGCGGAAAATTATCATTGGCACCACCCTACCCACTCTCGAGAACTGGCACACTGCAAGAATCCAAACAAGGGTGCGGAAAATCCTACTGGACCCTCCGCACCCTGCCCACCACCTTTTCCAGCTAGTCACGTCAGGCAGGCACTACCGATCCATGCACATCAAATCCTGCAGACATTTAAACAGCTTCTTCACCGAAGCCATTAACTCTTTGAACAGTAACCCAAATAGAACTGTATAGTGCCTCTTTGCAATTTTTGGGTGATGATAGTAGTGGAGCGTGTTCTACCAGAAACAAATTCCTTGTGTGTTCTACATACTTGGCAATAAAGATGATTCTGATTCTGATGTATTGTATTGTGTTTTCAAAGTCAAAGTCAAAGTCAGCTTTATTGTCAAACGTGCTAATATGCATGACATACTGCACAAATGAAATTAATGTCCTCTCGGACCCAGCGTGCAAGACATGCAAGGCACTTATAACGTGGCTAAAAGACATACAATTGACAACAGACAATACTTGTAATTTCTGTATGTAAAGTGAGGTAGTGTCATCTGGAAAGTGATGCAGTGACGTATTTAAAGTGAGGTAGTGACTTATGTAAAGTGAGGAAGTGACGTACATAAAGTGACGTAATGTCGTAATTGCAAAAACAAACAACAAGAAAGGGTTGAAGTGAGGTTTTGCAGAAAAAAAAAGAGAAAGAAAAAAAAAAGTAGAGTTCAGGATGATCGTACAGCATGTAGGGTGTACTCAGAGTTCGGCGAGTGTGGCAGTGGGAAGGGGCAGGCTGGGCAGGGCTGGGAGGGAGTTGAGTCTCCGGACTGCCTGGTGGCAGAAACTGTCCTTGAGCCTGCTGGTCTTGGCTCGGAGACTCTGCAGTCTCTACCCGATGGCAGCAGGCTGAAGAGGCTGTGGGAGGGGTGTGTGGGATCGCCAGCGATCCTGATGGCTCTGCGGGTGAGGCGGGTGTTGTAGATGTCCTGAAGGGGGGGGGGGGGGGGGGGGGACACCGATGATCTGCTCAGCTGTCCTCACGATGCGCTGCAGAGTCTTACGGCAGG
This sequence comes from Hippocampus bargibanti, assembly GCF_051943395.1. Classification (NCBI taxonomy): domain Eukaryota; kingdom Metazoa; phylum Chordata; class Actinopteri; order Syngnathiformes; family Syngnathidae; genus Hippocampus; species Hippocampus bargibanti. Next base: position 3,007,665 of record NC_142751.1, on the reverse strand, counting down.
ACACGGTGCAGGCGCCGTACCACATGGTGATACAGCTGGTCAGGATGCTCTCGATGGTACCGCGGTAGAAGGAGGTCGTGATGGGGGTCGGGGCTCCAACTCTTTTAAGCTTGCGGAGGAAGTACATGCGCTGGTGGGATCTCTTGGCCAGTGATGACGTGTTGTGGCTCCAGGACAGGTCTTCGGATATGTGTACTCTCAGGAACTTGGTGCTGCTCACTCTCTCCACTGCAGCACCGTCGATGGTTAGTGGAGCATGCTGGGGGCGCACTCTCCTGAAGTCCACAACAATCTCCTTCGTCTTCTCCACATTCAGACGATTCAGAGATTGTTGTCCTTGCACCACGTGGCCAGGCGGCTGACCTCGTCCCTGTAGGCTGTCTCCTCGTCGTTGTTGATGAGGCCCACCACAGGCGTGTCATCCGCAAACTTTATGAAGAGGTTGGAGCTGGGTGAAGATGGTGAGCAGTCGTGCGTGAGCAGAGTGAAGAGGAGGGGGCTCAGCACACACCCCTGGGGGGCCCCTGTGTTCAGCGTGATGGTGCTGGAAGTGTTGTCGCCAACTCTGACTGCCTGTGGTCTCCCCGTCAGGAAGTCCAGCAGCCAGTTGCACAGGGAGGTGCTGATCCCCAGTTTGCTCAGTTTATCGGTGAGCTGTTGGGGGATGATTGTGTTGAATGCTGAGCTGAAGTCGATGAACAGCATTCTGATGTAGGAGTCTCTGATCTCCAGGTGGGTGAGCGCTGTATGGAGAGCAGTGGAGATGGCATCATCGGTAGAGCGGTTGGGCCGATATGCAAACTGGAAGGGGTCATGGTTGGGGGGGAGGGCAGCCTTGATGTGGTTCATAACTAGCCGCTCGAAGCACTTCATGAGGATGGGAGTGAGTGCGACCGGGCGGTAGTCATTGTGGCAGGTGGGGACGACTTCTTAGGGACCGGGATGATGGTGGTGGCTTTGAGGCATGTGGGCACAACAGCTTGGCTCAGAGATGTGTTGAAGATGTCCGTGAAGACATCTGTGAGCTCCACAGCGCAGTCTCTCAGAACACGGCCGGGAATGCCGTCGGGACCCGGGCCTTTTCGTGGGTTGGTCCCTCTGAAGGAACGCCTCACGCTGTCCTGGGACAGTGTCAGCACCTGTTCGCCGGGAGGTGGTGGGGTCTTCTGTGCTGGAGTGCTGTTGTCTGCCTCGACGCGGGCGAAGAAGTCGTTCAGCTGATTCAGCAGAGTGGTGGAGTTCTCACAGGTCTGTGGAGAGGGCTTGTAGTCTGTGATGGTCTGTATCCCACGCCACAGGTTCCTGGTGTCTCTGCTGTCTCTGAAGTGGTTGGCGATCCTCCTGGAGTGCTGTCTCTTGGCCATCCTGATGCCACGTGACAGGTTGGCCCTGGCTGTTCACAGGCCCAGCTCATCGCCAGCTTTGTAGGCAGCGTTCCGAGCCCTAAGGAGCCTGTGGACTTCACCCGTTAGCCATGGCTTCTGGTTGGCCAGGATGGTGACAGATCTGGTGACAGTCACGTCATCCATGCACTTCCTCATGTAGGAGGTAACAGAGTCTGTGTACTCTTGGAGGTCGGTGTGGTTGTTGTAGGTGGCCGCTTGTCTGAACATGTTCCATTCAGTGTTGGAGAAGCAGTCTTTGAGTGCCTCTGACGACCCATCAGGCCACACCCTTATCTGCTTCGTGACTGGTTTGACGACTTTGACAAGTGGCCTGTATGCGGGCATTAACATAATAGTGGAGTGGTCCGAAGCTCCTAGGTGGGGGAGGGGGTAGGCTTTGTAGGCTCCTTTGTGTGTGGTGAAGACATTGTCCAGAATGTTGTTACCTCTAGTCGGAAAGTTAATGTGTCCATGGAGTTGTGGAAAGACGCTTTTCGGGTTGGCATGGTTGAAATCGCCAGCCAAGATAAGGAAAGCATCTGGGTGGGCTGTCTGTTGCTCGCTGATGTTCTGGTAGAGTTCATTCAATGCCGCGCTCCTGTTGTTAATTGAGCTCGGGGGGATGGTAACTGCTACCAGCAGTATGGCACTAAATTCCCTCGGCAGGTAGAATGGCCGACATTTTATGACCATAAGCTCCATCAGTGGTGAACAGTGTTTGCATACCACAACAGCGTTGCGGCACCAGGCATCACTGATGTAGACACAGAGTCCCCCGCCGCGAGTCTCCCCCCCCTCGATGAGCGCTCTGTCTGCCCGGAAGCTAGTTAGCTGGGCTAGCTGGATGGCACTGTCCGGTATGCTGTCGGTCAGCCATGTTTCCACAAACACAAGGGCACAACACTCACCCACGGTCTTGGAAGTTGAGCGGAGAAGTCTGATGTAGTCCATTTTATTGTCCAGCGAGCGCATGTTAGCCAGCGTAATGGTAGGGATGGACGGCCGGTGAGGGCTAGCCGCGAGCCTAATGCGGATACCTCCACGCTTCCCCCTCTACTGTTTCCTCATGCAGCGCTTGTGGCGCCTCCACTCTGGGTTGGGTGCAGCAGTGGGGGTCGGTGGAAGAGTGGGGGTTAGTGGACGAGCCGACTCTCTGAGCAATCCATGCTTGCGTAGCACTTCTGTTTCAGCTGGTTTTGGTTTTAAAAATGAACTGCCGATGTCGAGCAGAACCTCACGGGAGTAGGTACGCCTCGGGTGTAGCGAGGCAAACGGAGACGGACATTTACACGAGTGAGACAAACATAATAAACACGAAAAAAACAATTTGCCGGGAGAGAGAGGAGCCGCTGCGTGTGCACACAGCCGCCCCCATTTCAAGCTCCAGACCAATATAACTTGGGAATTTACAATTTTTTTGCCTGATGAAAGATGAGAGTCTCAGTTTTTTTTACGTTCAATTGAATATTTATGTTTTCCTAAAACTCAATATTCTGTGGATCCTGCAATTTGAGTGAACATGACAAAAACTTGAATAAAGTATTTCTAAAATTTGCAACAATAAATGAAACATTCACATGAAACATTTACATCATTTTTTTTCACCATGATCACTTAGAAAAACATGTTAAATTGTTTCAATCACTGGTTGGAATTGAAGCAGATTTATGAGGGACAGGAGATGTGAGACAATCTCTTTTCGTCAATGGATGCTACAGCTGCGTGTTTGCTTTCAACATTTAGCTTGTAGTCGACGTGCACATTCCACCGTGATGTCCCTGATCCACTGGTGAAGAGACACTTTGATCCTCTCCTCTTTCATCTGGCTCTGCTTTATGTAACAAAGAGGGTACAGAAAGTGCTTAAGAATGAATGTCTCTCTGTGTCTTTGCATTGTCATGTTATTTATTATTTAGTTTTTTTTTTTTTGTTCTTTTGACTTCAAGACGGCGCCGCGAGAGTGGCTGCCTTTCCAGCAGCTCCTGTGTTTTGCTTTTCTACTTTCATTTCTTTCATAACTTTGCTGCTGTGAAATGTAAATTTCTCCACTGCGAGACTAATAAAGGCAAATCCAATCCAATCCAAAAACCCGGTCACGAGAGTCAACACATTTTTGCACATCGTCTGGCAATGAATGAGTTAAAGTGTATTTCCATAACTCCCAAAACTTTTTGGGGATTTTTCCGTCTTAACATGAACCCTAATTGGCATCGATTTTGTAGAGATTTATAAACACGCTTCTCTGTTCATCCATCTTAGTCTGAAAGTGTTTTTTCTGGAGTCATAAACAACTCTCATAGTTCGCCTGCTTAAACACAAAGCACACACAAACACGTACGCAAAATATCTCATCAATGTTTCATAGGCCAGGCTAAGTATCATCTTGCTATGCTATGCACCTTACCTTCGTCCTCACTTATTTACATCCGGCTGACCCCCCCCCCCCCCCCCCTTCGCCCCTGCGCCACTGAAACCTCAACAGCAACATCAATGATTCATAAGTTAATGTTTTAGCAAAATGCATTCTCGCCCTTTCAATACAGGAGAGAAACGGGAGTGATGGAGCTACGTAGGGATTTTTATTATTATTTTTTGGAATTCACATGTTCACCCGCCCCATAACTTCAACACTAGATCCTTATTTTACAAATGAGGAGCCGTCATCTTCTTTTTATATAATATTTTTTTCTGAAATCGGTGTCTCGTGCAACCGCAGGAGTCCAATATGTCTCTTACTCTTTAAATTTCAGTCGAATATGACCCCCACCGAACCTCCCCCCACGGGATGTCAATTCAATTTAGACATTTAAATATTGATTGTTAAACAAAGACCTGCCTTCAAATTGTGCTTTTTTATCCCGAACGCCGTGTGCTTTTTGCGGTCTACAATTACAGTAAACATAGACGATAAGAAAATAGCTTGATCACTTGAATTTTATGGATGGGACAAGAAATTGTCCTCCGGGAAGCCTTTTCGGGGACAGTGGATGGTTTACCGCGATATCAGGTGACAGGGTGCACGAAAGGGTTCATCTGTCCAAAAAGGCTTTGCGTTGTTTTTTTGGCGAATCCGTATGATGTGTGTCGATAGATGTGAAACAGGAAGCAGGAAGCGGGCCTTGACCTTGCAAAAATTTGTCTCAAAGCAGCAAGGACGACGAGCGATTACCGCCATGTTGCTCTTTCGCTATCGTTTGCCATTTCGTTTTCTGTCATTTGGCGCCCAGGGTGAAACGATGATCGTAAGAGAAAGGAAAAGCTATTACTTTGCCTGCTTCCTCATTATGTAAATGATATGAAAACAGGTCCTCTTTGCGCCGAACGGCCATATAATTTTTTTTTCTTCCGTATGCGTGCGTTAAGACATTTGTTTGAGTGGAGGCATGTTGGATTATCTGTGAGTGTGTGTCTATAAACCCAGCGGCTAAAATGGCTAATCTCTTCATAGTGACGACAAGGTGTCAAACACCCCCATATTTATTATGACGTGGTATTTAGTAACCACCTGTGCAGATTACACAACACGAAAAGCTGCTCTTTGCAGAAGGTCGGCATGGAAATCAACACGCATTCCAAGATTCCCCCCTGTGTGGCTGCCTCCACAGCAGCTCTTCCCTTTTCTTCTCGACTTTTTCATTTATTTACTTTTCCGTTCGCTTATTTACTTTCGTTCCCTAAACCTACGGGGAGGAGATGGGCATCTTCACTTTTGCTCATCGCCGTTATTTTTTACTTTTTCACCGCTCCTGTTAACGGGGAAACGGGGAAAGAGCGGACTAGCGGCTGCCGCACCGGACATCCCCAACGAGCTGAAGAGGAGAAAACGAGGATGTCGGGCCGGGAAAGATCGCCCAAAAGAACGAGAAAATACTGACACGTTCTCCCGTCCGTCATCATGGGAAATGTGAGATCGCTCCCGAATAAAATGGACGAGCTGGCGGCGCTAACGCGGCACCAGAGGGAGTACAGGGAAACCAGCTTGCTACTCGTCACGGACACATGTTTATCGGCAATCACTCCGGACACTCACGCTGAGTTGGATGGCTTCCAACTCGTACGAGCGGACAGAAATGAAGGCAGCGGTAAGCAGAAAAGAGGCGGGATTACTGTGTTTGTGAATGAAAAATGGTGTAACCCTGGGCACATCACGGTCAAGGAAAAACTTTGCACTCGTGACATTGAGCTGCTAGCCGTTAGCCTCCGGCCGCATTACCTGCCGCGGGAATTCTCACATGTTATAGCCGTGACGACGTACATTCCCACTACGACAAATGGCGGCGCTGCCTCCGATGCCCTCATGACTGCTGTAAACAAGCTGCAAACCCAGTCCTCCAACGCCTTGTTCATCATCTCGGGGGACTTCAATCACGTTTCCCTGAAACTTGTGCCACCAGAGACAATAACATATTGGACTTATTATATTCTAATGCCAAAGATGCGTACACACCATCCCCCCTCCCCCCTCTCGGAAGAGCAGACCACAATATGGTTTATCTCCAGCCTGTGTACAAACCCGTTGTCCAGAGGCAACCAGCTGTGACCCGCAGGATCAGAAGATGGTCCACAGAAGCTGAAGAAGCTCTGCTGTACTGTTTTGACTCAACCAGGTGGCAGCTCTTCACTGAGATTCACGGGGAGGACATTGATTCACTCACCGACACCATCACAGACTACATAAACTTTTGTGAACAAAACACCGTACCCACCAGGACTGTGCGGTGTTTTTCCAACAACAACCATGGATTAATCCTGGCATAAAAGTCCTCCTGAAGGAAAAGAAAAGGAGGGGAAGAAGCCCTACAGGATGAAAATGGAGGAGCAATGTCGCTGGTGTCTGGATGGGTTTGAAAAACATCTCAGGCCACAAAAGCCCAGTGACATTGAACGAAAAAGACAAGGACTGGGCAGATGAACTCAACCGCTTTTTCAATCGGTTTGACAAGTCGCCTGTCGCCCCCGGCCCACCGTCAACTTCACTTGTAGCTGCACCTGCACCAACTCTCACTGGGGCCATACCCTCCCTGCCCCCTCTCACGACCAGCTTCCCGCAACCAACAACTGCCCTCCCAACTGTTGCCACACCCTCAGCCGCCACTCTGCCTCCAGGTTCCTGCCTGTCTGTTACAACTGCGTAGGTGAGGAACCAACTGAGGAGGATGCAGGTGAGGAAAGCAGCAGGTCCGGATGACATCAGTTCCCGACTCCTCAAGACCTGCTCCGACCAGCTGTGTGTCATTGTCCAGCACTTGTTCAACCTGAGCCTGAAGCTGGGCAGAGTTCCACAGCTGTGGAAAACGTCATGCCTGGTCCCAGTGCCCAAGATTGCCAACCCAAAGGAGCTCAACAGCTACAGACCGGTGGCACTGACGTCTGACCTGATGAAAACGCTGGAGAGACTCGTCCTCGCCCACCTGCGACCGCTGGCAAGCTCATCGCTGGACCCGCTACAGTTTGCCTACCAGCCCAGCATCGGTGTGGAGGATGCCATGATCTACCTCCTCCACTCGGCGTTGCTTCACCTGGAGAATGCTGGGAGCACGGTGAGGATCACGTTCTTCGATTTCTCCAGTGCCTTCAACACCATCCAGCCAAATCTACTGGGGGACAAGCTGAGGCATGCCGGAATCGACCATCACCTCACATCCTGGATTACAGATTACCTCACAAACAGGCCACAGTATGTGAGGGTAAAGAACTGTGAGTCGGACAGGCTTCTCTGCAGCACCGGAGCGCCGCAGGGGACAGTCCTGGCTCCATTCCTGTTCACCCTTTACACCTTGGACTTCAACCACAACACCCCAACCTGCCACCTTCAGAAGTTCTCTGACAACTCAGCTATTGTCGGCCTCATTACAGAGGGAGACGATAGGGAGTACAGGGGACTGACAAAGGACTTTGTGGACTGGTGCCAGCAGAATCACCTCCAGATCAACACCTGGAAAACCAAGGAGCTGGTGGTGGACTTCTGCAGGAAACAATCCTCACCTGCATCGTTGAACATCCAGGGTTCGGACATTGAGAGGGTGACCTCCTACAAGTACCTGGGTGTTACTCTCAACAATAAAGTGGAATGGAGTACAAACATGGATGCCCTAATCAAAAAGGGACAGAGTCGCCTCTTCCTACTTAGGAAACTGAGGTCTTTTGGAATTCAGGGGTCACTCCTAAGGACTTTCTATGATTCTGTGGTGGCTTCAGCCATCCACTATGGAATTGTCTGCTGGTCAGGCAACATCACCACCCGGGACAGAAAAAGACTGGAACACCTTGTCAAGAGGGCCAGTTCTGTCCTGGGCTGCTCGCTGGACTCTCTGGAGGAGGTGCGCAACAGACGGACGCTAGCTAAACTAAAAGCTATGATGTACAGCCCCTCCCCCCCTCCTGCCCACCCTAACACCACTGGGTAGCTCCTTTAGCCAGAGATTATTAGACCTGCGCTGCAAGAAGGAGAGGTACCGCCGCTCGTTCCTACCGATTGCTGTCAGGCTTTGTTTGCATTTCTCAGTGATCACATGTGAGGAAAAAAAAACACAAAAAAACTGCACACTTGTATATGTGGGTTGATGCAATATTTCAATGTGCCTTTCTTCATACTTGCACTATGTACAGTTTTTTTATGAAACGGTTTTGCACATTTACATTTGCACAGTATACAGTTTTATTTTGTTATGCTCAGAATATCTTGTTTTCTATCCTTTAACCCCCCACCACATCCCGTTTCAATTGCTGCTGTGGACTGCAAATGAATGAAGGTTTTCTGATTCTGATGAGTCAGGATGTCTTTGTAAATTCTCTAAAATCTGGTTGTTTTAACAAATATGACAAATATATCTATATCTGTCAGTCTGTATATCCGTCTGTATATCCGTCGGTATGTCGGTACGTCGGTCCGTCGGTCCGTCGGTCCGTCGGTCGGCCTATCTGCCGATCTAGCTCTCTGGCGATATAGCTCTCTAGCTAGCTCTCTAGCTAGCTCGCTAGCTATCTAGCTCTCTAGGTATCTATCTATCATCTATCATCAATCGATATTTTTTTAATTTGTCCACTTATTCATGATGTTTGTTGAGATTACTAAAAAATAAAAATCCAGCACTAACAGCTTCTAAAAAGGCAAATTTCAAGTCTGGGTGGATCATCAATGCAGACTTATTGATTATATTGAATGGATCTGATATCAATTGCCATGGTAGTAACTCATTCTGGGGCTCGCTTGGTCATAAACTGATTACGAGATTCATGTCCCGGTGACAGTTTTGCACTCATTCTCCATCTTTAGCCTTTTCTATTCATTTGTCTAAGGGATGCTGATTGCATGCGCACATGTTTCTGCAACTGCGCGATGGTCTAAGTGCGCTCGGTGGTCTCTCCGCATTCGACTCCAATGCTTGTTTATAGCTTCTTACCGCAGGCCCTTTGGGATTTATAAAAATTGATTGTTTCAAAAGGATAGATAGATGCTTGATAGTCTGTCTGGGTCCTGGGAATACACGCACACACACTCGGTTTGTTGATGTGTTTATCTGTGACACAGAAGCCAATAAAAAAATGGACCTTGGTCTAATGAAAAGTGTTTTTATGTTAAAAAATGTTTGCATATTGGTGACAGAAATCACGGCTCACCTTTTGTTCATGTTGTTCTATGTGAGTGCCTTGAGTAATTGATTTTAAAGATTGATTCAGAGCCAATAAGATTGATTGGCAGTGTCGTGGAAATGCATACTCAACCAGGATCTTCCGTCATTGTTAACTAATTGAGTTGCAATTACTTGCCGCAGCTCGAGGTGGGTCAGAATTCTATTGCCAACATTCACATTGGCATATATTTATTTATTTTGGCATGTATTTATTTATTTATTTACCTGTCAACTCCACTATTTATGTATTGATTTATTTTATTGTATTTATTGTATTTTATTTATTTCATGTATTGTATGTATTCATTTTATTATATTATATTTTAATACGTCTGTGTAAGCTCTCAGTCGTACAGGGGTCCATCGATGAGAAGGTTTCTTCAAAGAAGAATGAAGAAACCTTCTCATCGATTACATTTTAATTTATATATATATATATATATATATATATATATATATATATATATATATATATATATATCAGCATCAGAATCAGAAAACCTTTATTCGTCCCACAATGGGGAAATTTGTGGAATATATATATATATATATATATATATATATATATATATATATATATATATATATATATATATATATATATATATATATATATATTGAGTTAATCATAAATTAATACTTTTATTTTATTTTATTTTATTTTTGATGGGTTTATTTTGATCGTTCGTCCTTGGTTCATTGCTTCTACGGGTGTTGATGGAAGAGGATGGTTAAATCATCAGGAAGCCAGGTGTAGTAGTTTTATTTCATTATATGTATTATATTGTATTAATTTAATGTATTGTCTGTATTTATTTTATTATATATTTATTATATATATATTGTTTTTATTTTCATTTATGTATGTATCTATTTATATATTCAGTTATTCATTAATCAATTAATTGTATTTATTTATTCAATTATTGAAGCACATCCTCAAACCCAAATTGTGTGTGTGTGTGTGTGTAACATTGAGCATTTTTAGTGTTTAGTTTTTGGATCACTCTTAGCCAAACTCAATATATGTTATGTCACTTTGAGTCGTACGTCTTCAACATAACATGGCAAAGAATTTACTAAATATCACCCCCCACCCTTTTTCATATCTGTGCACACGTTCAAAGCCTTAAAGATGGCCTCTCAAAGCACACAATAGACTCCCGTGATTGAATTGAGCCGTCGCTAAAAGTGCAGCGGGCCCACTGAGTAGGCCGAGTGGATGAACCCGTATAATGAGAGGGCGAGATCAGATGCCCGCCGCGTTCGTTGTCGCCGTTGCAGCTGCGCTACAGAACACTTGTGTGCACATCTCGCATCCAAAATGTGACTTAGATTTTTTTACACTTGTCAATCGTCCATCATAAATTCTTTGTGACTTCACCGGAACGCAACTGGAAGCTAATTTAACTCTAACAACAATGCTTTTTTTTTTAGGGGGGGGGGGGGTGTTCTCACTTAGAGGGTTCAGGTGTCCGTATATGTGCCTGTATTTTGTGTTCATATGTGAAGAAGAGAACAGGAATAGGTCTGCATATGTTTGTGTGCATGTTCCAGCTCATTTCTCACGCTATGTGTTAGCGTCTAATTCTCCGTGACAGATAAGTGGTCCAAGCAGGACAGTGTCACTTCTGTTTAGCAGGGACACAGCCCCTGGAAATAACCACAGACACATATTGTCCTCCGTCATCAATCCGATTGAGATAAAAACACCTCCGTGTGCAGGCATCGTCTTTACATTTGTGTTTGAAAACTACTTATTCAGTAGCTGTCACCTCCACTTAATAAATAGGCATCACCTTGTTGGACATTATGTTGAAAGTGTGGACATACATTTGTGGATTTGTGTGGCGGTACGAGCGAGATTGAGGGTAGAAAGAAAAAAATAGATATGGGGAGGGCGGACAAGTGTCGCCATCTGGATTAAGCATCTAGTCGGGGTGGTCAGGTGCCCTAATGAAAACCAATCGAGATTCACTTGGCTTTAATGAACAACACGCGCACCTTACAGCATCAATTTACACCTGCAATCAGGCCCTGTCACTCACTGTATGTTTGTGTATACGTGTGTGTGTGCCTCATTTTCTTTCATATAACCTTTTTATTTTAAGATATGAGAGAGTAGTCATTCCTTTCACCGGATTACTTCCACAAGTGAAATCTCAACTCGTTCCTTTGAACATCTCTGACAGATAATTGTGACCGAGCATGTACGCATCTCGTGTCATGAAAGGTCTAATTAAGAGCCAGCTCTGACTGTGCCGGCCGCTGTAGTCATCCGTCATGTTCCGTGTAGATACAGTACTGTTTGTAATTGTGCTTTCGTTTTCAGCGCTATTTGTCATCTTCTACGGGTGGCTGCCTTTGCGCTAATCGCTCTTGCTCCAGACGCTAAGCAACACCTAATGGACTCATCCTGGAGAGTTTATTATCAAAAGGCGACCGTTACGCACTATTTATTTATTAGATTGTATATATATATATATATATATATATATATATATATATATATATATATATATATATATATATATATATATATATATATATATATATTGTTTGCAATTGGTGCACATGATAATTGGCTATACTGGATAAGTCAAGTTTTACGTTTTACAAATTTTACAGTTTACTCAACCAGGGAGCATTTCACAAAAGGTATCTTCAAATTGCTCGACTTTGCCACCAATATGCACAATTTCAATATTGGTAAATGGACTCAGTTGGTGTATGAAAGAGCCAACAAAGCATAATTACAGTGTATGCGCATTTACTACGCGTGACTTTTCTCCCACGTTTGCTTCCAAATAACGCCGCCGCTCTCATCACTTAAGCAGCGCCGGTAAGCGACTCTTCTAAAGTGATTGTGCGCGTGCAAAGACCCCTCGCACGTTGATCTCATTTGCTGAGCTTTGCTTGCACTGCATTGCAAAGTAATAAAGAAGACTGTCGTTTTCACACCGGGCAAGTAATCACGGTAGCTTGTGATGAGAAGGTTTTTCTCTAGATAGACTAGATTGGCCATTCATTACCAGCGTCCCCACTTACTGCCCCCACACAAACTGAGGAGAGAAAATGGAGGGCAGGTTGATTTAATCTGGGCTTGTACTTACAGAAAACAATGAGACCATCAAGTCGAGCATTACTCTGTACAGTCCAGGGCAAAGAGACAGCAAACGAGACACAGAGGGCAAAGAAGGCGGAATAAAAACCGGACGCGATTTTAACAGGTGACAAAAATGTGTAATGTGTCGTTGTTACAGGACCACGATCCAGCCACGAGCCTCTGAATTGATCTTCGCTTGATTCCCACAATCCCCTAAGGCACGTGCTCGGGGAGAGGGGGGTGGATTTTTACATTTTCCGCTTGGATATATCTGTTTAACTTGGCATTTGCTTCCTCAGACAACACAATGACACACGCACGCTCTTATGCACCGATGCTTAACATGAGGGGGGGGCGGCGCTGGTCGCTCTCTGGAGAATTAGACAATGCAATGAAATACAAAAGTCCCATGCGCTGAGAAAGAGATGCTTTCATTGGGGTGTGAGCAATTCGGCACTGATTCTCGAAGAGCGAGCAAATTGCGTCGGATATAGCATACTGTGTTTGACAATCAAACTATAGTGTATTGCCCTTTTCAGAATGACAAGTAAAAAATAAACAGTGACGTGTAGTCAGGGGAGGCAGGTGTGGCAGTGCCTCACCTGTCATCATGCGTCCTCTCTCCATTGCTCTTCTCTCTCTACACGAACGACTGCACCTCAACGCACCCAGCTGTCAAATTCATAAAGTTCGCAGACGACACCACGGTCATCGGTCTCATCAAAGACGGCGACGAGTCTGCGTACCGACAACAAGTGGAGCAGCTGGAGCTCTGGTGCAGCCGTCACAACCTGGAGCTGAACACGCTCAAGACAGTTGAGATGATGGTGGACTTGGTGGTGTAGCTGTGGTGATGGAAACATCCATCACCACAGCTACCCCTCACACTATCCAACTGCCTGGTGTCAACCGTTGAGACCTTCAAGTTCCTGGGAATCACAGTCTCCCAGGACATGAAGTGGGAGGTCAACACCAACTCTATCCTGAAAAAGGCCCAACAGAGAATGTACTTCCTGAGGCTGCTAAAGAAGCATGGCCTGCCACAGGAGGTGCTGCAACATTTCTACACGGCTGTCATCGAATCCATCCTGTGTTCTTCCATCACCGTTTGGTTCGGGGCCGCCACAAAAATGGACAAAATCCGACTTCAACGGACAGTTAGGACGGCGGAAAAAATCATTGGCACCGCCCTACCCACTCTCGAGGACTTGCACACTGCCAGAATCCAAACTAGGGCGCGGAAAATCCTACTGGACCCTCCGCACCCTGCCCACCACCTTTTCCAGCTACTCCCCTCAGGCAGGCGCTACCGATCCATGCGCACCAAATCCAGCAGACATTTAAACAGCTTCTTCCCCCAAGCCATTAACTCTTTGAACTCTTTCAACAGTAGCCAAAATGGAACTGTATAGTGCCACTTAGCAGTTTTTTTGACAACGATACTAGTGCAGCGTGTTCTACCGGAAACAAATTCCTTGTGTGTTCTACATACTTGGCAATAAAGATGATTCTGATTCCGATTCTGATTCTGATCATGGAAACCTGTCATGGAAATATCAAATGAAAAAATAAATTAAACAGTTATCTGTATTTAGTGATTTGTACTTTAAAGTTCTTGTCCATTTAACTTCACCATTTTTGGATTTTTTTTCAAAATCGCTGAATTTTCACATTTACCGTTTAAATACGAAGTAGAGACGAGCGGTGAGGCAGCAGCCGGCTGAGCCTCAACATGGATTGCACAATCACTATGCTAACTGTGCTGGCTTGCTCTGCAGTGAGACCGCATTGCTGTCCTTCTGCATATCGCTATTAAAGCGTTCAAACACGTTCAGTATATGAACAAAATTTCTACAGTTTAGCTGGTGTATGTGCCGATTCCCATTTTGTATTTGGGAGTCTTTTACTGAGCGAGTTGCTTGTTCTGTAGCCACAAAGGGACATATGTCTTCTTTTGCCGGTCCCAAGCCCGGATAAATACAGAGGGTTGTGTCAGGAAGGGCATCCGACGTAAAAGCTTGGCCAAAACAAACATGTGGATCAAACCTCTCAAGATGGAGGACACTGATTTGCTGTGGCGACTCCTTGAAGGGAAAAGACGAAAGGAAAATAAGAAGCTGGTGTATATAATTCTACAGTCACTGTACATTATAAACACTGTACTACAGTGTTTATTTTGTTTTATTTTTATCAAAACTCTGTGCGTAGGTGAGGCACATAGTTCTCCCGCCTCATGACAGGGGGCGCTTGTGATTCCAGAGATACTTGCGACTCCACGGCTGCAGAATAATATAATTAGAGACAGCAAGCTTAAGTAAACAGTTAGCAAGTAAAGTGCAACCCTCCAGTCATTTTTTCGTGTTGCTTTTCAGAATGGAGGATTACATATATAAATTGAAAGGATTTTCTAAACTGGACTTTCAATCGAAGCAGGAGATAATAATTAAAGGAAGACCAACACCAGAGCTAAAAGGTTTGCTTCAGACAACGGGACAGAATACTTGCTCTTTTCAGACGGACTGGTGGAAAAGGCTGGCTGTGTGGATGTCCAGCAAGAAACCGCCTTTTCTGCTTTTCCTGCCTTCTGTTCTCAACTTATGACAATGTCTGGACTCAAATGGGATATTGCGACCTTAAACATTTACAACGGAGCCTCATCAAACATGAGCGGTCGACCGCGCACATCCAAAGTCAAATTGCACTAAAAACATTCGGGATGAACAGCGAAGGTAAAGGAGAACCGGGAGATTTTAAAAGATCTCATCAATGCCACCTGCTTCCTTGCCAAACAACAGCTGGCATTTCGTGGAAATGATGAAAGTAAATGCTCTGCTAATCGTGGCAACTATGTTGAACTATTACATGCTTTCGCTGAGAAAGATGACAGGCTAGCGAGACATTTGGAGACATCCACTGTATTTTCTGGCCTGTCAAACAGAATACAGAACGATTTAATTGAAGCAGTTGGTGATGTCATTAGAAATTACATTACAAAGGAGATCGGTGCAGCCCCATTTGTTGCTGTAGAAGTAGATGAGATTCTCATTCTCAGCACTGAAAAGACTGAAAACATACAGGACTGATTCAGGACGACTTTCTTCACTGGCAGTGATCTCCATTGAGACAGAGAGACTTTTAAAACTGAAGAAGGATAAGGAAGGCTTCTACAAAGAAGTTATCAATGCCTTTCTTCAGAAGGAGCGGCGCATGGACTACATTTACAAGTAAAGGTAACACGATAACTTTTTTAAAATTATTTTTTCTATGCTACAGTTTGTATATATAAAGAATGCTGACATGACATTTTAAACAAAACACGTTAACTGTTGCCAATCAAATGGTGAATAAGCAACTCTGTAGAGTTCATATGTTTGTACATCTGACTATGATGACGTCAGTGCCTCACCAGCCATGAACCTCACCGCACGTCACTGAAAATAAATAAATATACAGGTAATATCTGACTTACGACCAGCTTGACTTGACCACCCATACTCACAACCACGACCTCCAGACCCTAGTTTAATTTTTTTTAATTCTACGCCAAGCACCAAAACGCACTAGCAGACAGACAACGTTTACGGCAAATTTGGCCAGCCAGCCAGCATCTCAGTCTCGCACAGCAATCGGCCGTGTGATGGCACCAGAGGGGGGAGTTTGCGAGTCATTTAGCCTCCGAGTCTCTATTCAACATTTTGAATGGATTTCTACTTATGACCATTTTGACTTAAAGGTCATTTGGTCGGAACAGAACTCGGTCGTAAGTCAGATGTTACTTGTATATATAAATAAAAACCATATCCCCCTGAACTTGACTGTAGCGCCTTATAATGTGGTGTGCCGTAAATTTGGAAAACGTTTATATATTTCTATATTATATTTAGAAAACTTTATTCATTCCTTAAAGGTGCGCTTTATAGTCTGGTGCGCCTTATATATGGAAAAAGTTAGAAATACACCATTCATTTGGGGTGCGCCTTTTACTTTGGTGTGGCTTATACACCGGAAAATACGGGAAATATAATAAAAAAGTAAAAAGTATAGCAAAATCCCTTTGATGCTAAGTCAGTTGAGGTTTCAAATAATGACAGTTTTTTGACTAATACTGCTGTGTGTACTTTATTTTCCGGTGTATAAGGCGCACCCAAAAGTCTTGATTGTCAAAGTCAAGTCAAAGTCAAAGTCAGCTTTATTGTCAAATATGCTAATATGCATGACATACAGCACAGATGAAATTACTGTCCTCTCGAACCCAGCATGCAAGGTACTTATAATTACTTAACAAACATAAACATGAAAACGGCAATTTGCCGGGAGAGGGGAGTCTTGACCTTGCGCCTTATGCGCCTTATATGTGAAGTATTATTTAGCTACAACAGGCCTTTCATTACTGGCGAAGAAATATTGCATAACCCCAGCCTCTACCGTAACACCTTATAATGTGGTGTGCCCTAGATTTGGAAAATGTTTATATATTTGTATATTATATTATATATATACATATATACTTGGAAAACATTTTTCATTCATTGAAGTCCGGTGCACCTAATACATATGGAAACAGTTTCAAAATACACCATTCATTGGGGGTTCGCCTTATAATCCGGTGCGCCTTATGCACCGGAAAATACTCAATTTTTTTGGTTAAACGACTAAAAAAATGTATGGCTAAAAGATGCACATTTTAATTGATCTAAACCTGTGCAGTGGAATTTTGCTGAAAGCTGACAAGCAAGCCGCTAAACAGATGTCACCCCTATTGATCAATAACTCCTTCAATTCTCATCAAGCGGGCGTGACCGGCAGCATGTATCTATTGATCCCCCTGTCATCAACCTTGTCGTCCGTCACCCCTCTCTTTTCTCCACTCCCGTCTCTTGAACCCTGGACTGAGTCTCGCTAAAGGCTAGAGGTCAGAGATGGGGTAGGTCAACTGAGTGACAGGGAAGACTCCCGCCCTTGTGTTTTCCGTTTTGGAAAGTATAAAGAATGTAATTGGAACGTGACATTGATTGGTGGAGTGCACAAGAGACACTGTATATGTGTCTGTGGGGGTGTGGAGGTATGGGGTGGGTGGGTTATTATGAAGACCTGAGGCAGACTGGGAGCCTCAGAGGCTATTAGCTGATCTGCATCGTATTGAGATTAGGGCCCATATATGTCTGCTGATGACACTGGAGGATTGGGAACGACGTTGTCACGCATGTTAATGCTTTTCTTCGGTTATGTTTTTGTAATTTTATAGAAAAAGCATCAAAACAACAATCAAGACAATAACATCATTTTGAAATTAAAATTATGATTATGTGTCTGCCTCGGAAGTTTAATTGCACGGTGGGAGTGATTGACATCAAAATTGTCATCGATACAAGCGATTGTGTGCATTTTGTGCACAAATGTAAGCTCCAATATGACTCATTCAGTTCATCGAGGCCTTAAAGAGTTTGATGTTTCTCTTCAATCATAAGTAGGTTCGTTGTCAGATCTCCCAGGGAAGTGACACGTAGATGTGATGTGTCCCAGAGCTTGATCGTGGCGTGTAGTCGAGCAGGGCGTTTCGTCGTGCTGTGATGTACATCCGACGCCCGCCGTGCCTCTGCGGGTATTTGCAAGTCTTTTTGAGTCTGTATAAGTTTGAGATGATTCTGATTCTCTCTGTCCCGCGACGGCTACTTTTATACAATTTTCAAGCATGGGAAATGCATCATTCTGAGACAGACATCAAGGACGCGGTGCGCACCGGTCGAGTCGGGGTATCGATGAAGGAGCGTAAGGACGAAGGAGCGTGGGGTTGGTCGTGCTGCCGGTAACAGGCCGGTCATCAGCGACGGTGACGTTGATCGCGCTGCCATGGCGCTCTGCAGGAGACTCGTCCGATCGTGGACATAAGCGATGTCCGATGATGTCCGATCGTGGACATATACAATGTCCGATCATGGACAAAAACGATGCAGGTAGTTGCAGAGTCGCCAGATGAATTAAACGTTGTTGGCCATCAGGGTGTGGCAGGTTTCACGGTGGGGGCGCCCACGGGTGGTTGCGGCCCTTTGGGTGCTCAGCTTGAGGAGTCTTGCTGTGAAGATGCCGGGTTCACGGGCGGTTGGTAAATCTGGGTCTTTCCATTCAGAGAGTTGATTGGCTGGCTGGCTCGCCAATAAAGAGTTTGATGTTTCTCTTTAATCGTAAGTAGGTTCATTGTCAGATCTCCCAGGGAAGTGACACGTAGATGTGATGTGTCCCAGAGCTTGATCGTGGTGTGGAGTCGAGCAAGGCGTTTTTGCGTGCTGTGATGTCCGTCCGACACCTGACGTGAGCCGGGCGTGCCTGTGCGGGTATTTGCAAGTCTCTTTGAGTCTGTATGAGTCCGACATTATTCTGATTCTCTCTGTCCCGCGACAGCTACTTTTATACCATTTTCAAGCGTGGTAAATGCATCTGGCTGAGACGCACATCAACGAGATCAAAGGGCTTGAAAGACATCAAAGATGCGTTGCGCACCGGTGACGCCACAACCTGTCGGATTTTCTCATGAGCAAAAGTTCAATTAAATCCAGTGGCGGGCCGTGGATTTTGTTGCTAGGCCTCGAGTAGTGCTATGTCTGAATCAATCCGGACTGAAAAAAAGTGTGGTGTTATTTACTACAAGTCCACTATGGGTACCATTAGCCAGGAAATAACTGACCGACCTTAATGATGTCCATTTTTTCTTGAAAAGTCTGTCTTGAAAATGGCTTTAAGAGAACACCAAAACCACTTGTTCTCCTCATTCAGCCATTGTGGGTTGACAAAACTGCTATTAAATATACATAATATATTTGCTTATGCAGTTCACTACCGATACAGTGTGCTAGCTCTGGCCAGTGTGCTCCTGTCATTAGGGGCTTGTGATCAGAGCAGTTTTCGCAAACAATGATTGGCTCGTCACTAACCAATCATAGTTTGCGAAAACTCTGACGTTGACCAGCGCCTTCAAGTAGGCATTGGTACCCCTTTTTGGTTGCCAACTCAAAATCTAATTGATTAAAGCGACAGTTTTATCGACACATTTGATGCTCCAGGGCCTGCAGAGCTGATTGTGAAGGTGTCCAGGTCGATTTCTGACCCTGGTAACAAATGATGGCTGAAATGTGATTGGTTAAATGGTTCAATACGAAAACACACATTTGGAAGCGGTGGAAAAGTAATGAAGAGAAGCTGAAAGACAATTTGAAGTTATTTCATAAGAATTCATGGACAAAATAGAATTAACATCAGTCCGTGATTCCGATATTTTTAGGCCTGCAGAGAAGGCCTTGACTTTCCGCCACTGATTAAATCGTCTTCTGACATTTCATGAGGTGTTCTTCCTTTCATCTGGAAAATTTACCACCAGCTGATCAATATGTTTTTTTTTAATTGTTTGGGAATTGGCTACTTTCAAATTAAAAATACCTCCCGGCATGCCATAGCCGAGTCAATTGATTAATCCGAATGTACATCAAGCACAAAAAACGGCATTAAAAAGAAAGCCTTTTTTCCTGCTGACATAAACAACTTCAAACCGGCTTTGATTTATGCGCCATCAGAAGTTAGCGCATTTCACACTTGCACAGATTCCTACTTGAAAAGTCTGAAGAGCGCTAAATTATTTATTGATGCCTATTCTTCTAATCTACATCTGGACTAGACAGGCGGTGGGTGTGGAGGTGTAGGAAGAAGAGTGTCTGAAGGCTTTTGTTATTCATGCTGCACTTAGTTCACCTGCACGCCTTCTGTCATGGAGCTCAGCAGGTAGTTGGGGAGGGGGGGGCGCAAAGTGGCAACGCAGACGTCGAGTTGTGTAAAAAGATTGTGCGACGCCAAATGTGTTGTTGGAGTGAATCATGAGGCGCTTTGAAACATCTCTGCGACCTTGAGCTTTGAATCACTGAATGGAGCCTTGTTGGATGAAGTTCGGGAACGAGCGATGCCATCATTTACTTGCTGTGTGTGTGTTTGTGTATGTGTGTGCTTGTGTATGTGTGTGTGCTGGGGGAGCTTTAGCTATGGCCTGTTCTCCTCCCTCGACTGTTTATTGTGGTCCTTTTGTTTTTCAGGGTCCAGGTATTGATTTTGAGCTGGATGAAATGAGGTGCTCGTGGAAGCCTGAGTGACGAATGGATAAGGATGAATGGAAACATGAGTCGAGGAATGCAAATCTAAATCGGAGGTTTACTTGAGTTCTCGGAAAATGTTCTCATTTTAACTGATTCGCTGCCAATTTATTCGGGAATTGAAAATTGTGACATGGAGCGCCATTCCAGAATTTGTTCAGGTTTTGTTTTTTCTTGTGGGGACTGCCGATAAAGCGCTGGTCAGACCTCTGGTAATGCTTTTCCCTTCCACGAAGGGGAAGCATTGGCCTTTTGTCCATGTTAGTGCTTTGTTGTGGCTTCAGCTGTTGTTAAAGTGCGATATAAAACAATAAGTATGTATTTTATTTTGTACACCTGCCCCCCTTTCAAGCTCAGATAACTCCAGACCCACATAACTTAGGAATAAATCTTTTTTTTCTGATGAAAGAAGGGCGTCTAAGGTTTCTAGTGCTGCATAAAATGTTTATGTAGTCCTAAAACTCAATATTCTGTGGCTCCTACAATTTGAGTGAAAATGACAAAAACCTTGGCACTGGAGTGGACACATTTTTGCACGTTGTCTTGCAGTGAATGAGTTGA
Organism: Hippocampus bargibanti; assembly: GCF_051943395.1. Taxonomy (NCBI): domain Eukaryota; kingdom Metazoa; phylum Chordata; class Actinopteri; order Syngnathiformes; family Syngnathidae; genus Hippocampus; species Hippocampus bargibanti. The sequence goes on along the minus strand of NC_142751.1, from coordinate 2,986,847 downwards.
TTCTGGAAAAAAAGAAGAAACATAGTTTATATATAGACTGTAAGGCGCAACTTCAATGAATGACATCTTTTTTCCATATACAGGTAACATACGACTTACGACCGAGTTCCGTTCTGACCAAACGGTTGTAATTGGTCAACGGACCAATCACACTGTAAGACTATCATATTTTCCGGTGTATAAGGCGCACCGGAGTGTAAGGCGCACCCCCAATGAATAGTGTATTTTTAAACTTTTGCAATACATAAGGGGCAGCCCCAATGAATGGTGTAATTTCAAACTTTTTCCATATACAGGTAACATCCGACTTACGACCGAGTTCCAGTCTGAACTCAAAATGGTCTTAATCGAAATGCCTTGACTGGGATTACCACCTGGTCGTGGTGAGGCACTTTGCGCGTCTCCATGACCCCGAGAGCTATGTCGACTGGACTCTTGTATTCCTGGCAGGGTCTTCCAAGCCGAACAGGTCGGAGGGTAGAGCCAGACAAAGAGTGATCCCAAATCCGCACCCGGGGGTAGGCATAGGCGGAGTCCAACAGGTCGGACCACCGGCAGCCCTCTGCAACCGCACCCACCTGTAGGTCATCTTGAGTCCTCACTCATGCCACTGGAATACAGTGGGTGCGGCCAAGTATGTGGGGGAAGGAATTGCGTGCCCCGTCCCTCACACTCAATCCACTAGTAGCGCAGGTTTCTGTTTCCATCATATAAGTCCACTGGCGATAGGATAAAGTGAGAGGGGGCAGGTCATGTATGTGTGGGGTAATTTCACTGATTGATGTCACTTGATTCCTACACAGGGGAAGTACAGGATTGATGGGTACGCATGCCCCGCTTCGAAAGCTGTCAATTCCTTCATCAGGAAGCTAAAACGGGACACTGTCAACTTGTATTTGTACTTTGTATTACTGCTGCTCTATACATTCTGGCAGCAGTCCTCGCGTTTTAAACAGTAACCGAAATGGTAGCTTTTCGCCGCGATTGCAAATACTCACGAGATAATAATGATGCACAGCCGTGTCAATCATTGGTCTGGGAAATCCCCAAACATTTTATTCTGCGCATGCTCTTAAAAAGGCTTTACAATTTCCGGGTATCACATGATTAGCTAATTTCGTAGGTGACATCAATCAGTGAATATACCCCAATCATGTATTTGCCTCACACACATGTATACACACTCACACTCAACACTCCCACTCAAAGACATGTTCACAATTTTATACATCAAAAAAAAAAAAAAAACACGAAAAACATCAACACAAGAAATATATTGTTGTTAAAATAAAAATGTCCTACATGTTTGCAACACTCTTCAAGCTTCAAAATATTCACATTTCTTAAAACAAATATCCCTCGAATCTTTCAAGTTTCACTTTTGTCACCGCCTTAGTAAAAACATCCGAAAGCATGTTTTCTGTCGGACAATATTTTATAGATATTTTCCCCTCTGTGTGCGCAGACCTTACAAAGTGATATTTAATATTTACGTGTTTGCTTCTCTGCCTACACACTGGGTTTTTGGACAAAGCTCTTGCCCCCTGATTGTCCTCATATATTTTTCCTGGTACGTGACGGTTACTGCTGTCTATCCCTTTTAATAATTGGACAAGCTACATACTTTCTTGAGTTGTGGCCGCCAGTGCCATAAACTCAGCTTCACAGGTTGATACAGGCTGTTTTCTACTCTTCCACGATATAGCTGGACCTTCCTTAGTTAGGTTAAAACAATATCCGGTTTTGCTCCTCCTGTCATTTATATCGGCAGGCCAATCAGTATCAATATATGCCTTTAGTTTGAACTTTTCTTCACATTTTCGGAAATTAAGTTCTTGATCTGTAATATCCTTTAAATATTTTAGTAGGTGTTTAACTGGAGTCCAATGCTGCTGTTTTGGTTCCCAGCTTAAATCAGATCTGGTACATGTCATTATGTATATCAGGCTGCCCACTATCTCTCTGTACTCTGATGAGTTGATAACTTCACTGTTAAAGTCCAATTTCTGTTCACACGGGGTGCTTCTTACTCTGCACTCAGACATTCCAAATTTCCTCAACATTCTCTCAATGTGTTTCTTTTGAGTTATCTTGATCTCTCCTTTGCTTTGTTTGAAATAAATACCTTGGAAGTGTCGAAGTGGACCCATATCTTTTATTTTGAACCTTCTTTTTAGCATTTCTTTTACTTCACTGAGTAGGGTATCGTTACTCGCCGCTATGATTAAGTCATCCACCCACACTAACAGAATTACTTTCTTATTTTCGGATTCTCTGCAGTAGACACAGTGATCAGCATAATTTTGTATAAAACCATTCTTTATGAGGTGATTATCCAGTCACATGTTCCACATAATTAGCTCGTTTCGCAGGTGACATCAATCAGTGAAATTACCCCAATCATGTATTTGCCTCACACACACATATACACACTCACACTCAACAATTACCCTGGACTTTGTATGACTTCGGTAGTCGGTCCGAGCCCCCGCCCTCACACATCCAGTAATCCTTTCGGAATTGTACCTTTTCTGCACCACCATGTGCAAGTTGCTTTTCGCCATTGTCGGGTTTCCAATTGCCACCCCTCACTAGTCGTTTTTGGTATTCTTTATTTTTGATTTTTTTCCTGGTTGTCACATCCTCGGCAGCGCAAGGAGCGCTCCCCTCACCTCCCTGCTCTCCAGACTCACTCACCTGTTGCTCATTTCCTTGATTGTGCCTTCTGGCTATTAAAGCCACCTGTTCCCGCTCGGAAGACAGCGGAACAACAGAGAATACACCGTATTCTCTGTTGTTCCGCTGTCTTCCGTCAGTGCGCAGGTTTGTCCCGTTTGTCCACTCGGTTGTCTTACTCTCTTTTTTGTACTACACGTCTCAGTAAAGACCTTTTCTTGAACTTGCCGTCTCCACCGTGTATTTTGGATCCAACTCCTTACTATTTTTCCTCGTCCCTCGAGTCCTGTCACCACTCCTCGAGCAGGACGTGACATAATACCCATGGATCTTGCCGGTGGAGACAAGTTCATATCCGCCGTAGCCCATCAGGCGTTCGAGCCAGCTGGCGCAAGTTATCGCGTATCCTCGCTGACTCAACGTCTACAGGAGGTCGAGACACGCCTCGCTACCCTGACGGCACCTTCCTCCCCCCCGTGAGTAGTCGCGAGATCTCATACCACACCCCTCACGCTACGCAGGCAAACCCGGGCGCTTTGCTCAATTCCTGATGCAGTGCTCGCTGGTTTTTGAAAAACAACCCTCCGCCTTCGTTAGCGATAAGGCTAAGGTGGCTTTCATCACCAGCCTGCTCACGGGCCAGGCCGAGTCCTGGGTGTTGGCTGTCCGGGAGTCCCAGCCTGAACTATGCAGTTCCTACCTGGACTTTGTGGCTGAGCTTCGCCAAGTGTTCCACCACCCGGTCACAGAGTGCGAGGCTGAGGGACCCCTCCATGTTCAAGGAACGCGTTCGGCCTCAGCATCCTGGTGGAGTGGCTACAACGATCAGGCGCTCAGAGGAGTGCTTCGTCGTGGACTGAGCGCCGCTCTCAAAGATGAGTTGACCACCCACGACGCTGGCACCACCCTCAGCGAGATGATCGATGTAGTCAGTCATCTGCCTGGACTATCGCCTCCGGGTGCGGCGGCGGGAGCAAGGTACTCAGCGGTCCGGCGAACCCGGAAGCAAGCAGCGGATGACCACACCCGACGGCGACGAGCAGGCGTGACGCCAGCAGGAGTTCCCCGAGCCGATGCAGGTGGGGAGCGGGGGCGATCGTGCCAACCCCGTGGGTCGTCATACCCAAGGGCCCCCGCCTAAGACCTCCAGCACCCGCAAGTCCCCGGCCAAACGGCGACCGCGGCGGCCGTCACACGGTTGGAGTTGGATGGCGAATTATTTTGCCCATCCAACTCCCAAGCTATACGGGCGTGAGTGGATTCGGGGGCGGACGGGTGCTTCATCACCCCCAACTTGCAGGGACATTGGGTTGCGGCATCGAGGAACTCGAGATCCCCAAGGAGATCCTGGACCTTGACGGCCGACTGTTAGCCCGGGTTACGCGTATCACCGCACCACTCATGTCAAACACCGTGCCACTCCTTGGCTCAGCACCTATCCATATCGTGGGAGGGAGCCCCTACTGCTACGCTAACTGTCTATGGTCGGCTACGGCAGGGCGAGACCCCTCCCGTTCTGGCGCGCCCAAAGAGATCTGCCTCGAGGGCGTGCCGCGTTGTTATCATGATCTGCAGGAGGCATTCAGTAATGACAGCGCGCAATCCCGGCCACCCCACCGACCGTATGACTGCGCCATCGAACTGCAGCCGGGGGCTCCACTACCGGACTCCCGACTTTATCATATTTCACACCCGGAACAAGAAGCCCTGAGCACATACATTGACTCTTCCCTTGCGGCGGGACTTTCCGACCCTGGCGTTCTCCGCTCAGCACAGGGTCCTTCTTTATTGAAAAAAAGATAGGTCGCTGCGTCCGTTTGTAGACTATCGGGGTCTGAACGACATCACCATTCTCAACAAATACCCTCTGCCCCTCATGGATTCAGCCTTTGAGCCCCTCCAATCGGCTACCATTTTCACCAAATTGGATTTGCATAGCGCACACCACCTGGTTCGCATCAGAGAGGGGGACGAGTGGAAGACCACATTCAAAACGCCCTTGGGGCATTTTGAATACCTGGTGATGTCGTTCGGACTCACCAACGCTCCTGCCCTATTTCAAAACCTCATCAACGATGTGCTCAAGGACTTCCTCAACGTGTTTGTCTTCGTGTACTTGGACGGCATCCTCATATTTTTTTAAATCCACAGAAGAACACCGGCAGCATGTCCGACGGGTCCTGGCGCGGCTCCTGCAAAACCGTCTCTACGTGAAGGCAGAGAAGTGTGAGTTCCGCGTCCGCTCTCTGTCTTTTCTGGGGTTCGTCGTGGAGCAGGGGCAACTCCGGGCCGATCCCGCCAAGACCAAAGCGGTGGTATAGTGGCCAACCTCGGAGACGCGCAAAGAACTCCAGCCATTTTTGTGGTTTGCCAACTTCTACCGCTGCTTTATCCGTGGTTATAGTCAGAAGGCACTCCCACTAACTAATCTCACCTCCACCAAGGTCCCCTTTAGGTGGACACCCGGCGCGGAGGGGGCGTTTAATCGCCTCCGTCACGCCTTCACCAATAATACTAATAATAATAATAATAATAATAATAATAATAATAATAATAATAATAGTAATAATACATTTAATTTCAAGCGCCTTTCAAAACACCCAAGGACACTTTAGAGTAGAAACAATAAAACAAAGCACATAACAATAAAACCATAAGTAAAATGATAAACAATAAAATAGCAGATTTAACTAGACATTGAAAGCAATTTTAAACAAATGGGTTTTGAGGTGGGACTTGAAAATAGGGGGGGAGTCAATATTATGGATGTTGGGTGGAAGTGAATTCCAGAGTTTAGGAGCAGAGCGGCTGAAAGCTCTGCAGCCCATCGTGGTAAGACGGGCAGAGGGCACATAGAGGTGAAGGGCGGATGAGGATCTGAGGGACCGAGAGGGAACGGAGATTTGAAGCAGGTCAGAAAGATAGGGAGGGGCAAGGTTATGGATGGCTTTGAATGTAAACAGTATTTTGAATTCGATTCGATGTTTAACAGGGAGCCAGTGGAGTTGCTGGAGGACAGGGGTGATGTGGTGAAAGGAGGGGGTTCTAGTGATGATCCGGGCTGAAGAATTTTGGACCAGTTGGAGTTTATCGAGAAATTTCTGATTGACGCCGACGAGAAGTGAGTTACAATAATCGATGCGGGAGATGACGAGACTGTGGATAAGGATAGCAGCGGAGTGAGGGGTGAGCGAGCGACACGGTTAATATTACAGAGGTGGAAATAAGCAGACCGAGTTATGTTATTTATATGGGAGTGAAAAAATCGTGAGGTATTGAGGATGGCACCCAGGCTCTTGACCTGAGGGGAGGGGGACACGGTTGAACTGTCAATGGTGAGAGAGAAACTGTTAGTTTTGTGGAGGGTGGATTTGGTACCGACAAGGAGAAGTTCAGTTTTTTCACCGTTAAGCTTGAGAAAGTTATGGGAAAGCCAGGATTTAATTTCCGAGAGGCAAAGTGAGAGGGATGAAGGTGGGACAAAGGCGTCAGGTTTGCTGGAGAGGTAGAGTTGGGTGTCATCCGGGAAGCAGTGAAAGTGAATGGCAAACTTACGGAAAATATTGCCAAGAGGAAGTAGGGAGATAATCAAGAGAAGGGGCCCCAGGACATACCCTTGAGGCACACCAGAGGACACAGGAGAGGACCGTGAGGTGAACGAGTTGATTTGAATAAATCCTCCTGTCTTACGTCACCCCGACCCGGACCTCGCGTTCGCAGTTGAGGTCGACGCATCGGAGTCCGGGGTGGGGGCAGTATTATCCCAGCGCTCCCCGGTCGACCAGAAGCTCCACCCATGCGCCTTCTTCTCCCGCCGGCTCAGCCCCGCAGAAGCCAACTATGATGGGGGGAACCGGGAACTGCTGGCGGTCATCCTGGTGCTGCAGGAGTGGAGACACTGGCTCGAAGGGGCCAAACACCCCTTCACCGCCAAGAGACTCAACTCGCGGCAGGCCCGATGGGCACTGTTTCTCACACGCTTTAACATCACTCTCACCTATTGCCCAGGTTCGCAGAACACCAAGCCTGACGCCTTATCTCGCATTCACGAGCCAGCTGTGCAAATCGGGGTGAAGCAGGGCCCCTGCTATATTCAACCTGTTCCTGATGGCAGCTACACTCCCCTTCCATAAGTCCATCCAGGAAGGTGGCGGCGTAGAGATCCAATTCCGCCTGGATGGTAGCCTCTTTAACATCAGACGCCTACAGGCCAAGACCCTGATCAGCGACATCCACGAGTTACAATATGCAGATGATTGTGCTCTGCTGGCCCACAGCCCAGCTGCCATGCAACATACCCTTGATACAATGTCCTCCATCTACCAATCACTCGGTCCCCTGATTAATGTAACCAAAACGGAGGTCATGGCAAAAGAGAGTTCTCCACTGATAGAACGTTTCATGCACATCTGTAAACATCCTATGTTAATTCATGTTTAGTTTAGTCTATTGGATGTATGTAGTTTATTAGATAACTTTGTGTATCTATGGGGTGCACTGTAGCATTCATTTTTAGTCTAATACCATGTAACACCCTCCTCGTTTCTGATAGGCCTGGTCGAGATGATGTACTCTCTGCTGTATGATAAAACTAGGTGAAAGGGGGCGGCCCTTTCTCTTTTGGCTTTCCCACTTTGACGAGACATGTCGTGTTGTTGTGTGTTCTACATACTTGGCAATAAAGATGATTCTGATTCTGATTCTGATTCTGAATAAAGTAGTCTTTTCTGTTCACCACTTTGGTCCCCGCTGGTGTTTCATCATAAAACTCCGTTGAGCCAGAACCAGGAAGAGATACATAATTTCTCCCTAACATAAATTTGTGCCGTAAACCCGTGCTGAGAGAATTCCAGGACCAGGAGACAAAGAATTATTTCCTTTGGCGTTGTGGGCCTTTCTCCTTCTTCCTGTCCTGACGGCACGGACGAGTTCAACGGAGTTTTACAGGTGGGTTACGCCAGCATGCAGCTATTTTGGGGGGGGGCTTTGCTGTGACAAAGGAACAGGATCAGATTGTTGGTAGACTTTGTGGGGGATTTGATACAATGGGTGCAATCCTTTCTAAAAAAAAACCCGATCCATCGGGATACTGAATTTATGGCAAAGAAATTTCTGGGGCGTTGAGATTTATTTTGATAAATGGAATGAACGTGGCGAGTTTTCTGATGCTTTGCAAGTTTAGCCATTGAAAGATATTATGTTTCGTTTGAAATTCCAGGAGGCATCTGCGGTTGGCAGGCCTCTACGGAAGATTCGTGCAGGTATTTTGGTGTGTGAAACATGGCATAAACAATGATGAAAAGGTTTATTCAGCCGTCATCTGTACTTCTTTGAAGGTGTCGGACGTTTCGCTTCTTATCCAAGAAACTTCGTCAGCTGACGAAGGTGAATGATTAAAGCGATTGTCAAGTTTTTCCTATGGTTGAAGTTGCTAAGCCTAATTCGACAGGTTCGCATGACTGAACCATTTTTTTTGTGTATAGGCCTTGACAGATCAAAACAGCACTCACAAACTGTGGCTAACCTCAGTGGTCATTTAACAAATGTCAGAAATCAAGATAAGGGAATGAAACCAAAAATTCTGAATATACAAAAAGGAGAGGAGTAGTAGTACCTTACAATGCAGGAGTTTCTGAAAAACAACAGTCCTTTGGCATCACAAAATTCCTACTTATTTCAAACCGATAAACACTTTAAGGCAAAAATTAGTGCATCCAAGGCTGACAAATGAAAAACAAAGTAATGTAGTTTATTCAATACATTGTAAGAATGAAAATTGTAAAGAGCAGTACATTGGGGAGACTAAACAAATTCTCAAAAAAGACTATCAACATCACAGGGATAATACTAGTAGGCCTCAACCGGCAGTACATATGCACCTAAAAGCTAGCAAACACTCATTTCACGACAATGAGGTTAAAATCTTAGCGAAAGAACATAGATGGCTTTAAAGGGGAGTAAAAGAAGCGATTTTCATAAAATAACTAAATCCTTCTTTCAACCGGTTTGGTGGGGTGATGTTCAATTTGGATTGTTCATACAATAGCCTACTTAGGCAACATAGGATTAGTAATACTGATGAGGTGATACCGGTCAAAGAGGGGCAATCAGGCCAGTCGTTGGTCAGAACGATAGGAACGATCAGTGGAGCAGCTGCAGGGAGTAGTCCTCTCCTCCTCCCAACCTGAGAGCAGGGACCTATCATAGCTGAGTCTGGCACCGCCATGTCTGGACAGCAGGGATATATGTATATATAGGGCCTAAACTACCAGTAAGACTTTAGTTTGCTGACGAAGTTTCTTCGATAAGAAGCAAAACGTCCGTGTTGGGGTAATTCACCATACAAACATCTCTAAACATCACTCTGTAATCTTTGTTTACATTTTAAACTTCCTGATACGTCACATCCTGCCTTCCTTTACATGATGTCACATTTTCATTACGTCACATCCTGTTGCGTCATGTACTATGCGCCGTATAAATACTCCCGCAACCCGTTCGTCTCTCTCTCTCGCCATGCGACACCGCGATGCCTCCGCGCTCTCCCAAATTAAAGCAACTTTCTGTTCAAGACCTGGCTCCCTGATTATTTAACCATCCATCTCCATCAACACCCGTAGAAGCAATGAACCAAGGGCAAACGATAAAAATAATCCAACATTGGGTGAGTGCCGCTAGCATGCTGCTATGTTGGGTGAATGAATGTGGAATCCTTTGTGGCCAGAAGGATTTCTATGCGCATAATCTAATCTACGCATCGAGGGCTAGTAACGCGACTTTATCGGAAGTTATCATCTGATTATAGCCCGGTTCAAATTATGGGTTCTATTTCTGATGATCGGGCCAAGGCGGGTCCTAATTAAGTCGGGCCTAATGCGTATGACGTACTATACGCGCGACTGATCAATGCTAATATTTATCGAGACATGTCTGGTTACCGCGCCCTGGCTGACGTACTGTAAATCCAGTATAATTCTAATGATAATATTCACAAGGGGTGGATTTTTGAGATTCACTGTGCGCGAGGGCCGGAAGTGAAATTGGGAAATTGAGAGATATTTTTAATTTTACTCCGGACGTTTTTTGTTTTAAATAGCTGCTGCTAGAATGGTTGTCGACAAGAGACAAAAGGTCCTAGCTTTTGGTGGCGTCTGTTTGTGGGTTGCCCACAAGAGACGGGGGGTCGTTCCCTCGGCGATGCCTGCTTGTTGACTGGCGATATTGGGGATTACCGTAATTTCAATTCATTCACCAACACTAGCACGTGGTCAACAATGCTAGCCGTTGCTGCAGGGTTTCCCAGGGAGTTTCATTGTCCAGGGGGCAGAGGGTGGTCGGCTGGAGGAGGGGGGCGTTTGGGGGAGCAGTCTTTGTGTGTGTTCTAATCTTCCCTTTTCGTGTTTTATCTTTCGTCTTTTTGTGCACGCGTTGTGTAAACTTCGCTAAGAAAAAAAAGAGAGGGGGTGGGTGGTCTGCCAGGAAAGAATGCGGACAGACCACCTCCCCATCCTTCTTTCTCTACCCGTAAGAGGGGGATGGGTGGTCTGCCCGCAAGGAATGCGAACAGACCACCTCCTCCCATCCTCCTTCTTTCTCTACCCGTAAGAGAGGGGTAGGGGGTGAATTCACAACCGCATTCTGAGATCGGCAAATTGATTCATTCGCGAATAAGTTAATAAACAAAAATAAAATTAATAAAGGGCTGCGTTAACATTCACAAACATGTTGTGTATAAAAGACATTCTTCCTGCCGAATGTGATTCTGTCGCGAGGCCTCTCTTCTCCACATGAACCAAGGCTGCCTTGTCATTACAAGAGAACTCGACCGGGTGCCATGGAGTCGGCTATCCTGTCTTATCCATGACCTATCCAACCATGCAGCGAGGAGACTTTCACCTGCGCTCGACGTCCTGACATAACACTGTTTCCTTTTTCCATAGTTTTTTGACGAATGCCGTCTACTTGAAACAAAAACTGAATTAAATAGGCAAGCAAATTAGACTGAGTGAGCAAATAAATAAGACAGCGGACAAATAAATAGACAGAAGCCGAACTACAGTGAATTTGTAAAATTAGCAGCGTTGAAATTGTGCCACATTGTTCTCAAGAGCGATTTGAACATTGGCCGTTTGCATTTTAGAGTTATTTATGACTGCTGGGATCTGTTTGGGGCCCGCTGTGTGTCAAAAACTGGGGGATGTTGTTTAAGCAGTGAGACCATTGCTTTCCTCAGGATAACAATCATGTATGTTTTTGCTCATGTTTTTTTCCTCTATCACGGTTCAATTGAGGAAATAAGGATGTTTATCTCAAATTGAACTGAAATCAGCAAGATATATGTTGCTAGATTCGATGATAAATGATTATGATTAATTCACTCTTTTGAAGCTACATTTCCTTTTCCATGAAAGACAAATCATTTTGAAATCCTGATTTGGGCAAATGCGAAATGAAATGGAAATTGTATAAAATGACAAAATCAAAGAGTGAATTTATAAAATTATAGGTTTAGTTTTGTCAAACAGAGCTGAACCATGTTCTGTCCACAGCTAGTTCAAGCCATTTTAAAGAAGTCAGAGTTTTTACGATGCCTCTGATCAAGGGTTTTTGTCAGCGCAGAGCTTCAAAGAGACCCAAAGGTCCACATTCCAATGTGTTGACCTCTCGTAAATGACAGGAACATTTGGAAGAATTACATAAAATGGTCAGTAAACTAGGCTGAATAACAGGAACATTTATCTTGAATTGTATGGAATTGGCAAGGTAAATGTAACTAAATTTGCTGGTGATTAAGTCCTTACAGAGATTCACCAGTTGATATTGTTGGACATTTCATAGAAGGAAAGTTTATAAATTTATTAAGTTAATGATTGTGACATGATCATTACACTCGTTTTGACCTGACAATTGTCATCCGCCTGAAGTCAAAGAACAGATGATTTGATTCATAAAAACGATAACAAATTGAATTTGATCGGATGTACCTTTATTAGTTTCTGAGCAGAAAAATTAATTTCAAGAGGAAAAGATTGAGTTGCAAAATTTGATGACTGAACTTTTTTCATGATGCTTTTTTTTGTGCAGATGATGTGTAACGCAACAATTCGCAAACAGAGCTGGGATGGTGGTTGAGAAATTGTTCCATTTTCAGGATGAATTGATGAACTGTGGGGTGCACAACCATTTGCATCCACCCATCCTGTGATTTTCTAGGAAGATGCTGCTGTAAAACAGTATCATCCGAACTGAATTTTGATTCTTGGTGTTTTTGGAAACAAAGTTTAATCTCTGCTTCAATTGTCATAGGAGATCCAACAAAGGCGAGGCCGCAAGGGCTGTTGGGATGCACCTGCAGAACTAGAGTTGGCACAACCACCTGACGATTTGGGATCCATGACAAAGCCCATATTGAGAATAGTTTTGTTTTCCAAAAGCATAATGTGTGGCATTTATTGGATTGGATTTGCCTTTATTAGTCTCACAGTGGAGAAATTTACATTTCACAGCAGCAAAGTTATGAAAGGAATGAAAGTAGAAAAACAAAATACATGAGCTGCTGGAAAGGCAGCCACTCTCGGGGCGCCGTCTTGAAGTCAAAAGAACAAAAAAAAATTGCATGCATTACAAAATTGTAATGCATGACAATTTTTATTGCACATATTTCTCATCCAACCATCTGGCGAGCAACGAATTGTTACAATTAGGCTTGATTGAATGAAAAGTATTCAACGTTGGAGATGCGATGGAGGAAATCCAACGTTTATTAAGACAGCATGCAGATGCTAATTTATCTTCTGGCTGCCTTTGCGTCCAGTGATGATATTTGTCAGTTCAAAAGTAATTTATATTTACGACTAAAAGTTCAGGATAACCTGTCAAGATTGATATGATTGCGAATTATTATTATTATGAATTGGTTGCAGTGCACATTAAAGTAATTTTTCGCCCGTAAGAATGAAATTGGCTTATGAGTTGAGTGGGCACCGATGTCAGTCAGAGATTCAGGTGGAATCAGATATATTGTGTAGGGCTTCCGCGCTAACCAGCTTCTTTCAGAATTGGGAGAAGGAGATCCTTCAGAAGGGGAGGACTCCTGCGGAATCCGTGCCAGGGTGGCCGCAGATGAAGCTGGGTTGTGTGAATGGATGTCCTACGCAGAAGCGAAACTGACTGTCAACTGGTGCCCTGCAACTGAATGACAAAAGGCGAGTAACATCACTGGAGCCGACAGATCACACACCTTTTCCCATTCACCAGCTCATCCGTACCACACCCTGAGGCCTGCTTGCGACAAATGCTACAAACAATTTCGTTCCCACTCGTCATCCTGGTGATCACCATCCAGGATGCCATGAAGATTTGACTATTGTCGGTAGCGAATGACATGATTTTGATTTTAAAATGTTCTATTTTGTGATATTCTTTTTTCTTCTTTCTGTTCACCTCTACCGATGTTAAAAATGTTCGTCAGGGGGGAGATGTTGGGGTAAGTCGCCATACAAACATCTCTAAACATCGCTCGGTAATCTTTGTTTACATTTTAAACTTCCTGATACATCATATCCTGCCTTCCTTTACATGATGTTGCATTTTCATTACGTCACGTCCTGTCGCGTCATGTACTATGCGCCGTATAAATACTCCCGCAACCCATTCGTCTCTGTCGCCATGCTCCCTCCACGGCTGACACCGCGATGCCTCCGCGCTCTCCCAAATTAAATCAACTTTCTGTTCAAGACCTGGCTCCCTGATGATTTAACCATCCATCTCCATCAACACCCGTAGAAGCAATGAACCAAGGGCGAACGATAAAAATAATCCAACAGTCCAACACCTTCAAAGAAGTACAAATGACGGCTGAAGAAACCTTTCATCGAAAGAATAAAGTAGTCTTTTTTGTTCACCACTTTGGTCCCCGCTGGTGTTTCATCATAAAACTCTGTCGAGTCAGAACCAGGAAGAGATACATCATTTCTCCCTAACATCCACCCCCCGTGTTAACCCTCAGTGGCACACCCCTCAAGGTTGTCCAGCAATTCAGGTACCTCGGCAGCATTCTAACACCCTCCTGTCTAATTGATGATGACGTCCAGGCCCGCATCAATCAAGCCCCCAAAGCTTTTGGCAGATTAAATACTGTGTGTTCGAAAACAACCACTTAAGAACTCCAACAAAAGTCGCAGCCTACCAAGCAGTGTGTGTGTGTCCACGCTGCTGTACGGCGCAGAAGCCAGGACCATCTATCGACGCCATGTGAGATGCCGTGATGCATTCCACATCAGGTGCCTCCAACGAATCCTTGGCATCACCTGGCAGGATCGTGTCCCGCACACTGACATCCTTCAACGCACTGTCTCCACCAGTATCAAGGCTATACTAGCGAAGAGGTGACTCCGGTGGGTTGGACATGTCATCCGGATGCCGAGCTGCCGCTTGCCTCGACAGGTGCTTTATGGACAACTCTTGTCAGCGAATAGGAAGCCTGGTGGTCCTAAGCTGCGATACAAAGACCAGCTTAAACAGACTCTAAAGAACTGCAACATCAAGTCCAGCGATCTGGAGTCTGCTGCAGCTAACAGGCCACTCTGGCGTTCCTTATGCCACAAAGGGGTGACACACCTTGAAGACAAACACACCCAGAGGAGGATCGTGTGGCTCCAGCAAAGACACCTTTGTGCTGCTCCAGTACCGCCCCGGCAGCCTGGTCCGAGCCTCACATGTCCTGAATGTGGCAGGATTTGTGGGTCCAGAATCGGGCTTCATAGTCACCAACATTGGCATTGCCACCAGCAACAATAACCACTATAACCCACATAAGAATGGCACCTGTTATCTTCGACTTTGATGGACTGCCAAAAGACAAGTCGAAATCCATTCAAAATGTTGAATAGAAACTAAGGGGCTAAATGACTCGCAAACTCCCCTCCTCTGGTGCCTACACACAGTCAATTGCTGTGCGAGAGTGAGATGCTGAGTGGCTGGCCAAAATTGTTATACACGTTGCCGGCCTGCTAGCGCGTTGCGGTGCCAAGCATAGAATTAAAATTTTAAAAATAGTGTCTGGAGGTCGTGGTCGTAAGTACGGGTGGTTGTAAATTGGATGTTACCAGTATAAGGCACACTGAAGTATAAGGCGCATGGTCAGCTTTTGAAAAAAAAAAAAAAGACTTTGAGGTGTGCCTTGTAGTGCGGAAAATATTGCAGATCGATAATCAATATGCTAAGTTGTCCGTTGTATGAACCGCTGTCTCCCAAAAGGGTTAAATTCCAGTCAAACCGTCACACACATCGATCACTCTGTTTCATATTTAGGCCTCCCGTCCTGAATCTCGATGTTGACATTTTCTATTTTCAGACGCGCCGGCGGTCTTGTCCAACTTTGCGTTGGGCACAAATTATAGTCTGTTCAGGTCCTCAATTGCCAAGCGCTCAAGTTGAGTCTCTATCAAGGTTGTATACTTGATTGTTGTGAGCTTAAGTGCCCAGTGAAAGTCGCAAAGCACCCTGAAGACGCACAATGTCTCACTCGCACCTTTTTCCCGGGCCCGCTGTCAACTTAACGGCTGCCGATCAATGGCGAGAGGTCAGCCTAGTGATACACAAGCACGCTGTGTGTACGTTCACGTGTCGTTGCTGATATATGTGTGTGCGTATGTGTCTAATAGCGAGCAGGGCTTAGGGCTGCCATGCAATTGAGAGGGCGCGAAGGAAAAAAACTAAGTATCCAAGATTCATTTTTTCTCATCTGGTACTGAAGGAGCGAAGGGGATCGAGGGGTGTGTTATTTTTCTTGGCTTAAGCCCTCGCAGCTCAAAGTGGGTATTGATCAGTAGCCCTAATGCAAAGCTGTCAAATTAATTTCGCAGCCAGACTGCTGCCAGATTGCTTCGTTACGAACAGAAGTTGGGTAACCCGGACGGACGGGGTGAAAGAAAGAGGGAGTCAGAGGATGATTTTTTTTAAAGGGTTGGACTATAGGTGCTTGGGTATTTTAATCATCTCGGAAGGAATAAGGGAATTCCTGTTTGGGTTTTTTTTTAGGGGGCGGGGGAGCAGGGGTTGTTTTGTTCTTCATTGACCGTAGAAGACTCAAGTGTGATTTTAAATACTTCCTTTTAAAACTTTGCTGCTGTGAATTGGGAATTTCTCCATTGTGACACTAATAAAGGTTATCTGATCTGGTCTGGTCTGTTCTGGTCTTGTTTGGTCTTGTCTATTTTTTTTCTGGTCTTGTCTAGTCTGGTCTTGATGGGTCTTGTCCGGTCTTGTCTGGTCCGGTCTGGTCTATTCTTGTCTGGTATTGTCTGATTGGATTGGATTGGATTTGCCTTTATTAGTCTCGCAGTAAAGAACTTTACATTTCACAGCAGCAAAGTTATGGAAGGAATGAAAGTTGAAAACAAAATACATGAGCTGCTGGTCTTGTCTGATCTGGTCTAATCTGGTCTTTTCTGGTGTTGTCTGGTCTGGTGTTGTAATAATAATAATAATAATAATAATAATAATAATAATAATAATAATAATAATAATAATAATAATAATAATAATAATAGGTCTTTTGGAGTTCAGGGGTCACTCCTAAAGACTTTCTATGACTCTGTGGTGGCATCAGCCATCCACTATGGCATTGTCTGCTGGTCAGGCAGCATCACCACCCGGGACAGAAAAAGACTGGAGCGCTTTGTCAAGCGGGCCAGTTCTGTCGTGGGCTGCTCACTGGACTCTCGAGAGCAGGTGGGCAACGGACGGACGCTAGCTAAGCTAAAAGCTATGACGGACAGCCCCTCCCACCCCCTCCTGCCCATCCTGACAGCTCTGGGTAGCTCCTTTAGCCAGAGACTATTACACCCGCGCTGCAAGAAGGAGAGGTACCGCCGCTCGTTCCTACCCACTGCTGTCAGGCTTTACAATTCCCAATGATCACATGTGAAAAAAAAAACAAAAAAAAAAAACTGGACACTTGTAAATATGGGTTGTTGCAATATATCTAAATGCATTTCTTGATTCGGCACTATGTAAAGTCTTGTTTATAGAACGGTTTTTGCACATCTACATTTGCACTGTATACAGTTGACATTTTTATTTTGTTATGCTTAGAATATCTTGTTTTCTATCCTTTCACTCCCACCCCAACCCCATCCCTCTTCAATTGCTGCTGTGGACTGCAAATTTCCCCATTGCAGGACGAATAAAGGTATTCTGATTCTGATTCTGATTCTGAATAATAATAATAATAATAATAATAATAATAATAATACGGCTGTGTAAGCTCTCAGTCGTACAGGAGTGGCCCATCGATGAAAAGGTTTCTTCAGCCGTCATCTGTAATAATAATAATAATAATAATAATAATAATAATAATAATAATAAGAAGAAGAAGAAGAAGAAGAAGAAGAACAATGTTCGAACTAGTTATATACACATCCTAAAAACCATGTTATTTCATTTCTATTTATTCTTATCAGTTAGTAAGTCCATATATGTATATAGTTTAGTTGTTTTTATATAGTTTAGTTGTTTTTATATGTTAGTCAATATACATGTACTCAGCTCAGTTAAAACCTTGAGCTATCATGTTTCAGTCTAATAATACATATTCATGATTGTATCTAGCAGATGATAGGTCCTTTGCAAAGTGACATCATTCCTGTTGTCTATATCTGCTTGGGACGTGCTCTGCCAACCGCTCTTGCCCTTGCTCCTGCTTTTTTGCTCTCCCCTCTTCCTTGAAGAACATTCTCTAGCTTCCTGATAAATAAATATTCGTTTTTGTACATCACCATGCTTCCTGCTGATTGAATATTTAGACTACACAAATGAAGAACTGAACCAGAAGAAAAGAACAAGATCTAACCCAACAAATAATAATAATAATAATAATAATAATAATAATAATAATAATAATAATAATAATAATCATCATCATCATCATCCTCATCATCATCATCATCATCATCATCATCATACATTATATTTTAAGCGCCTTTCAAAGGTTCTGGTCTTGTCTGATCTGGTCTTTTCTGGTTTTGTCTGGTCTTGTCTGGTCTTGTCTGATCTGGTCTAATCTGGTCTTTTCTGGTTTTGTCTGGTCTTGTCTGATATGGTCTGGTCTTGTCTGGTCTTGTCTGGTCTTGTCTAGTCTTGTCTGATCTGGTCTAATCTGTTTTTTTTCCGGGTTTTGTCTGATCTTCAACGGACAGTTAGGACGGCGGAAAAAATCATTGGCACCGCCCTACCCACTCTCGAGGACTTGCACACTGCAAGAATCCAAACTAGGGCGCGGAAAATCCTACTGGACCCTCCGCACCCTGCCCACCACCTTTTCCAGCTACTCCCCTCAGGCAGGCGTTACTGATCCATGCGCACCAAATCCAGCAGACATTTAAACAGCTTCTTCCCCCAAGCCATTAACTCTTTGAACTCTTTCAACAGTCGCCAAAATGGAACTGTATAGTGCCACTTAGCAGTTTTTTTGACAACGATACTAGTGCAGCGTGTTCTACCGGAAACAAATTCCTTGTGTGTTCTACATACTTGGCAATAAAGATGATTCTGATTCTGATTCTGATTCTGATTCTGATCTGGTCTGGTCTTGTCTAGTCTGGTCTTGTCTGATCTTGTCGGATCTGGTCTGGTCTGGTTTTATCTGGTTTGTCTGGTCTTTTCTTGTCCTGTCTTGTCCTGTTTGGTCCTGTCCTGTGCGAGTTTGCTGTTGAAAATGCCATTATGCATGACATGACAAGAGTTCATTTCAGTTTTTTTTTAATTTATTTATTTATTTGGGTGTCACTGAATCCATAACAATGACCAGACTAAAAAAAAAAACAACAGAGAAGACATACACGTCCTTGAAGTGGGCTGGATTTAATTTGTAATTTTTCTTACCAATTTCCCAACAAATCCCAGAGCTGTCCGTCTCCTGCCGTCAATGCTGTCCACTCACTTTCCCATCACATCGTCTCTTTCGGTTCTTGTGTAAAAATCAACTGCACCATTTAAGTACATTGACTTCACGATAGGCAAGGCCTGAGCAAATAAATCTTGGCACATTGCGGATACGTGCAACCGCTTCAAGTATACCTCCGCTGTTGTATTTAACCTCCCTTCACCCTTTTGCTTGTGTTTTATTTCCCATGTTAGACATGCAGGGTTATTACTCCCCTTCTGTACTTAGTTAAACATAATTAGGCAATTACACTGAGCCACGCTTGTGATTTAATCTCTTCATTATGCCGCTCGTGTACAGCCAACGTGTGGATGGATATGCATTGGCTGAAACACACCTCTTCTCTTCTTTCATCAGAACTGAAACAGTTAATTCCCAAGTTATATGGGTCTGGAGTTATCTGAACTCGAAATGGGGGCAGATCTACATAATACAATACATGCATATTGATTTATATCGCGCTTTAACAACAGCTAAAGCTGTAACAAAGCGCAAACATGGAAGCAAGGGAGATACTGCCCCCTCGTGGATGGGAAAAGAAATTACCAGAGGTCTTACCAGCGCTTTATCGGCAACCCCGCAAAAAAAAACAACCAAAAAGAGAACAAATTTGGGAATGGCGCTCCACATCATATTTTCAAATCCCAAATAAATTTGGGGATGGCAGTGAATGAGTTAATAGGCCGACCAATACGCTGTAAAAAACACATCATTTTCATGCATATGCCAGATGCTGAACTACTACCCGGATCGCAGACTAATCTCTCACCCGATCCTATACGTTAACTATCGACCGGGGGATTTTCCGCTCCGGGAAAAAAGTTAAAAACAACCATAAGTAATTTTTATGAGGAGGGGATTTGAGGGATATAGTGATGTTGGAGAAAGCCAACGCATCTGCATGCGATCGATTGCAATGTGTCTTAGATTGACGTTTATTTTTCGTTTTGGTTTGATCTGGGAGCGCGCGGTGCAGGAGATGCAGCCATGTTTCTCAACTTTGGCATCGATGCTATGTCAACATAAGGACTAAATTTTAAATGTATTTATTTATTTAGTCTATGTTCCATGGATGTATTTATTTATTTACATTATTTATAGTACTGTATTAATTTATTTACATTATTTATATTATTGTATTGCTTTCTTCTTCTTTTCCTTTCGGCTTTTCCCTTCAGGCGTCGCCACAGCGAATCAATGTCCTCCATCTAACCTGGTTTTGTGCATCCTCTTCTCTCACACCAGCTACCTTCATGTCCTCTTTGACCACATCCATAAACCTCCTCTTTGGTCTTCCTCTCGGTCTCCTGCCTGGCAGTTCAAGGCTCAGCATACTTTTCCCGATATAGTCACTCTCTCTCCTCTGGACATGTCCAAACCATCTCAGTCTGGCCTCTCTGACTTTCTCTCCAAAACCTCTAATATGAGTTGTCCCTCTAATGTACACATTCCTGACCCTATCCAATCTGGTCACTCCCAAAGAAAACCTCAACATCTTTAGCTCTGCTACCTCCACCTCTGCTTCCTGTCTTTTCTTCAGTGGCACTGTCTCCAGTCCAAACATCATGGCTTGTCTCACCACTGTTTTATACACTTTTCCTTTCATCCTAGCTGAAACCCTTCTATCACACATCACACCTGACATTTTTCTCCAGCCGCTCCAGCCTGCCTGGACACGCTTCTTCACCTCTTTTCCACACTCTCCATTGCACTGGACAGTTTACCCCAAGTACTTAAAATCCTCCACCTTCTTTATCTCTTCTCCCTGTTGCATCACTCTTGCACTTTAATCCCTCTCATTCTGTCACGGTTTTGCGAGGTGGTGATGGTGGGTGCGGATCCCAAAAAGCAGGCACGAGGGAGCAGGAGGTTGTGTTTGATAAATTGCATTAAAATAAAGTCAGCAGCCTGGCAGTTCAAGGCTCAGCATCCTTCTCCCAATATAGTCACTCTCTCTCCTCTGGACATGTCCAAACCATCTCAGTCTGGCCTCTCTGACTTTCTCTCCAAAGCCTCTAATATGAGTTGTCCCTCTAATCTACTCATTCCTTATCCTATGTAACCTGGTCACTCCCAAAGAAAACTTTTTCAATGTTGCTGCTATAGATTGCAAATGTCCCCATTGTGGGACTTTTAAAGGCTTTCTGATTCTGATTCTGATTCTGATTCTGATTCTGATTATTATTATTATTATTATTATTATTATTATTATTATTATTATTATTATTATTATTATTATTATTATTATTATTAATATTTGTACTATGAATTCTTATTATGAATTATAATTATTATTATTATGAATGTTTTTAAACAATTCCTGTGAAAAAAGTGTCGTTTATAAATTTCCGTTCCGCTGTGAAATATCTCATGTCGGGGGATGGCATTTTAAGACGGTTTTCAATTTATGCTAATACTTGGCGCAGACATGATTGCTGAGAGCAGGACTCCCAAATCTCTCGCTTTATCTCGAGATTCTTGTTATTCGTCTGGCTCACCGTCTGCGTTTAAGTGCTTTGCAAAATACACACCCGGCTCTTCTGGATAAGCCATGTGTCAAACAGGACGTTAAAATGGTCAAAGCAGCTGTGATATACTGATTTTTTTCAAACTGTAATTTACAGGAGTGACTTTTAGAAAAGTTGTAGTTGCTAATTCGTCTTATTCACCACATAATTTTAGTTTTACGGTCTGGGAAATATTGAATGTCAAAAATTAGCTTGATGGTTTTGTGAATTTGCCCTTGGGTTGAATCACTGCAGCATTTTTATTGACAGTATTTATTTATTTTTACTTTTTTAGGGTTGCAAGTGAACTGAAGACTCTTGGATGAGAGGCAGGGTACTTTTTGGGACGTGAGATGACTTGAGTAACCTCACCCAAGTACAAGGAGAAGCCGAAGATGACATCTAAACCCTGAACCCAGAGAACCGCGAGGCAGCCACAGTTGCACTAGACCGAATCCATTCAAGTATGTTCAAAGGTGTTGATTGATTAGCACCAGGGAGGCAAAGCCAAATGTTTCATCGCATGACAAAATAAATTGCATGACTGTAAGTTTGTCGAAGTCACCCGAACAGATCGGATATTTGCAAAGAGCATCTGTCGAGCGTCTGATTGTTTTCGGGGTGCGCCCGAAAGAGAGCGACAACATTTGTCTTAATTAGCTGCGGAATCCAAATACTCAAATTGAGCAATCGTCGCAGAAAAACACAAATAAAAACACCAGAAGAACCAAAGTGCACTTTGGAATACTCTGATATTGTACTACTGAACTCCGTTTTTCTCTCGCTGCCTTATTTCCAAAAATATATGCTAGTATTAGTGTGCTAGCACATGTTAGCATTAGCCTGGTCGTTTTTTTCAGCTAAAAACGCCTTACTATACATGGTTGCTTTTTTTTTCGGCTAAAAACGCCTTACTAGGTCATTTTTTCCGCCTAAAATTTTTAAGCTAGCACGTTTTTTACCATGCCTGAATCTTGTGCATATGTTCAACGTAAAAATGGCATTCGTAACTGGCACTACACCTTTTAATACGGTGCGCCATGTGCTTGTGAAAATCTGGTATGTGTGCATGCTTCCGTGTGTATATGCTTACGTGTGTATGAATATAGAAACATATACACTCGCACGTATTCATACATTCATAACACTCTCTGAGTGTCTTCTGTTGTATTATTTTTTATTTAATTTTTTTCAGCCGCTAGCCAGATGATGGTAGCTTTTGGTAGCATTGTGTTGCAGACAATGAGGGCACTAGTGCTTCCAGCATCAGGTGCATGTTCCTGATAGCCAATACCGACATCAAAAGAAGTATTTCAGTCTATCTTAATTGAAGTGAGAGGCGACTGAGATGGGACTGAATCTCATCTGTGCGTGTGTGTTTGTGTGTGTGTTTGTGTGTGTGTGTGTGTTTATTACAATTTGCACGGAAAGACGATAGAGGCTGTGTGGGTGTTTTGGTTTGAGGGTGTGTAATTTTGAGCATGTGTTTGCCTGTTAATTGAATGCCGACTTCTCGAGGGGGTGAGAGGTGTTCAATTCGCCGCCTTCTCGGTCGTACACCTGTGGCAGCCTCTGATTGCGTCTGCGGGTGACGTCGTCTGTTTGATGTTGAAGTTTTCGGTACCTCACGGCAACCCTTGAGAACGTTGGAGATAAAAGACAGAAGGATGAAATTGTTCACAGGTTGTTGTTAAAAGATGAATGCTTATCGAAAGTGAATGTTGTCTGTCTAAATCGCATCGGGAAGTCAAATTGGGTGAGATTACGTCGTCAAATGTAGTTGGATTTAATTTTACAGAGAATAAAAAAAGAAAGAAAGAATCTTAAAATGCCTTTTCACAGAGATTCATATACATAAATAAATAAATAAATAAATGAATTAATACACAAATACATCAATACATTAATATACAAATACATGAATACATTAAGAAATGAATATACAAATAAATGAAAAAAATCATACATTAATAAATTCATAAAAAATACAGAGAATGGCATGAATAAATAAATAAATAAATAAATAAATAAATAAATAATGTTGAAATGCAGAGATTGAAATAAATAACACCATAAATAAATAAATAAATAAATAAATAAATAAATAAATAAATACACACAAATACACAAATACATAAATACATCAATATATTAATATACAAATACATGAACATATTAATAAATGAATATACGAATAAATGAAAACATTAATCTTCTTTTTTTCCTTTCGGCTTTTTCTTCAGGGGTCGCCACAGCAAATCAATGTCCTCCATGTAACCCTGTTTTGTGCATCCTCTTCTCTCACACCAGCTACCTTCATGCCCTCTTTGACCACATCTATAAACCTCCTTTTCGGTCTTCCTCTCGGTCTCCTGCCTGGCAGTTCAAGGCTCAGCATCCTTCTCCCAATAGAGTCACTCTCTCTCCTCTGGACATGGACATGTCCAAACCATTTCAGTCTGGCCTCTCTGACTTTCTCTCCAAAGCCTCGAATATGAGTTGTCCCTCTAATGTACTCATTCCTGATCCTATCCAACCTGGTCACTCCCAAAGAAAACCTCAACATCTTCAGCTCTGCTACCTCCAGCTCTGCTTCCTGTCTTTTCTTCAGTGGCACTATCTCCAGTCCAAACATCATGGCTGGTCTCACCACTGTTTTATACACTTTTCCTTTCATCCTAGCTGAAACCCTTCTATGACACATCACACCTGACATTTTTCTCCAGCCGCTCCAGCCTGCCTGGATACGCTTCTTCACCTCCTTTCCACACTCTCCATTGCTCTGGACAGTTGACCCCAAGTACTTAAAATCCTCCACCTTCTTTATCTCTTCTCCCTGTAGCATCACTCTTGCACTTGGATCCCTCTCATTCACACACATATATTCTGTCTTGCTGCGACAAATCATCATTCCTCTCCTTTCCAGGGCATATCTCCACATCTCTAATTTCTCCGCCACCTGTCCCCTGTTCTTGGGACAGATCACAATGTCATCTGCAAACATCATGGTCCAAGGAGATTGTTGTCTAACATCGTCTGTCAGCCTGTCCATCACCATAGCAAATAAGAAGGGGCTCAGAGCTGACCCCTGGTGGAGTCCCACCTCCACCTTGAATTCCTCAGTCACACCGACAGCACACCTCACAACTGTCTTACAGTCATGATACATGTCTTGCACCGCTCTGACATACTGTTCTGTCAGAACAGACTTCCTCATGAAATGCCACAGCTCCTCTGGGCACCCTGTCGTACGCTTTCTCCAGATCTACAAAGACACAATGCAATTCATTGTGACCTTCTCTGTACTTCTCTTTCAGCATTCTTAACGCAAACACTGCATCTGCCGTACTCTTTTTTTGGCATGAAGCCATACTGATGCTCACAAATGTTCACTTCTGCTCTTAGTCTAGCTTCAACTACTCTTTCCCAGAGTTTCATTGTATGGGTCATCAACTTTATTCTTCTGTAGTTAGTATAACTCTGCACATCTCCTTTGTTCTTAAAAATGGGCACGAGTACACTTCGTCTCCATTCTTCAGGCATCAGTTCACCATCTAAGATCTTGTTGAATAACCCAGTCAGGAACACCACCGCCACCTCCCCAAGACACTTCCATACCTCGATTGGTAAATCATCAGGCCCGAGTGCCTTTCCCCCCTTCATCCTCTTCAGCGCCCTCCTCACTTCATCCTTGCTAATGCTTGCTAATGCTTGCTACGTCTTGTTCCACAACAGTCACGTCTTCTACTCTTTTTTCCTTCTCATTTTCCTCATTCAGCAATTCTTCAAATTCTTCATCTTGCCATCACACTACCGGCACCGGTTAATACATTGCCATGTCTATCCTTAATCACCCGAACCTGCTGCAGGTCCTTACCATCTTTGTCTCTCTGTCTCGCCAGCCTGTAAAGATCAGTCTCGCCTTCCTTGCTGTCCAGCCGAGCATACAAGTCATCACAGGCCTCTTGTTTGGCCTTTGCCACCTCTACTTTAACAGTGCGCTGCATCTCCTCGTACTGCTTTCTACTCTCGCCCTCTCAGTGTCCCACTTCTTATTTGCTAACCTTTCTCTGTATATACTCCTGCACCTCCCCATTCCACCAACAAGTCTCCTTATCTACCTTTCTTCCACTCGATACACCAAGTACTTTCCGACCTGTGTCTCTGATTATGTTCGCTGTAGTTTGCCAGTCATCTGGAAGGATCTCTTGGCCCCCCCAGGGCTTGTCTTACCTCCTTCCTAAATGTCATGCAACACTCTTCCTTTTTCAACTTCCACCATTTTGTCCTTACCTCAGCCTTTGGTTTCTTCATCTTCCTCACTGCCAGCATCATCCTACACACCACCAACCTATGCTGTCTGGCTACACTCTCACCAACCACTACTTTGCAGTCACTGATTTCTTTAGATGGGGCCGTTGACACAAAGTGTAGTCTACCTGTGTACTTCTGTCTCCAATCTTATGGGTCATCCAATGTTCCTGTCTCTTCTGAAAGAAAGTATTCAAAATAGCCATTTCCATTCTCTTAGCAAAGTCAACTGCCATCTGTCCTTCAGCGTTCCTCATCTGGAGTCCAAACCTGCCCATCATCTCCTGTCAGAGATATGACAGTCATACACCGTTGACAGAGACTCAGAACCAGAAAGATTGTCCCCACTGCCGGCAGGAGACGCAGTCATCAAATGACATACGTCTGAATTCTGCGCCCCTCTGCCAAGCTATTTATTGAGAGTATATGTAAGTTAAAGTGATACATTAGTAAAACATAGTTTTCTTGATTATAATGCCACGCCTCTGGGCGTTCTGAGCACCAACAGCTGCAAGCAGTAGAATAATTGGTTGTCTTTTCCATGAACTGATAAATTTGTAATCTGGCGCTTGTGCAGGATGTTTAAGCCGTAAATAACTTTGGTGAAAAAGGAGTATCTCAAGCCCTAAATTCTATTTTGAATACTTTCTTTCAGAAGAGACAGGAACATTGGATGACCCATAAGAGTGGAGGCAGAAGTACACAGGTAGACTACACTTTGTGTCAACGGCCCCATCTAAAGGAAATCAGTGACTGCAAAGTAGTGGTTGGTGAGAGTGTAGCCAGACAGCATAGGTTGGTGGTGTGTAGGATGATGCTGGCAGTGAGGAAGATGAAGAAACCAAAGGCTGAGGTGAGGACAAAATGGTGGAAGTTGAAAAAGGAAGAGTGTTGCATGACATTTAGGAATGAGGTAAGACAAGCCCTGGGGGGTGGGGGGGGCAAGAGATCCTTCCAGATGACTCGCAAACTACAGCGAACATTTTAATTGTTTGTCTTTTCCATGAACTGATAAGTTTGTAATCTGGCGCTTGTGCAGGATGTTTAAGCCGTAAATAACTTTGATGAAAAAGGAGTATCTCAAGCCCTAAATTCTGTGCAAGGCCGGACCTTCTAGAATATAGATGGAGACGACAGTTCACCTTGCCGTGTCTGTTTCACTCAGATTAACTGTGGCCATCTGCGCTTTGACTGTGGGCCCATTGTTTAGTTGGTCAGCAAAGCACGGCACTTTTAAACATGATAAATTCTTATTCTCCATCATCTCCTCATCATCTTTGTTTCCTGTGCCAACATGTCCATTGAAGTCTCCACCAATTACAACCCTCTCACTTCTTGTGATTTGCTGTATGACTTCATCAAAGTCCAACCAAAGTTTCTCCTTCTCCGCCAGCTCAGATCCTACTTGTGGGGCATACCCACAAACAACATTGAGCATTATGCCTTCAATTTCTAGCGTCAGACTCATAATTTTATCTGATACTCTTTTTACCTCTAAGACATTCCTAACAAACTCCTCTTTTAAGATAACCCCAACTCCATTTCTCTTTCTGTATTCACCATGATAGAACAACTTAAACCCTGACCCTAAGCTTCTAGCCTGGCTCCCTTTCCACCTGGTCTCCTGGACACACAGTATGTCTACCTTCCTTCTCTGCATCATGTCAACCAGCTCTCTACCTTTACCTGTCATTGTTCCTACATTCAAAGTTCCTACTCTTAGTTCTTTACTCTTGGCGTTCCATTTCTCTCTTTTCCTCCGGGCACACCTCCCTCCTCTCCTTCGACCAACAGTAGTCCATTTTCCACTGGCACCCTGAAGGTCAACAGCACCAATGGCGGCCGTTGTTAACCCGGGCCTCGACCGATCCGGTATGGGATTCAGAGGTTTTATTCACATATTTGTTTTGGCAATTTTTTTTACGTCGGATGCCCTTCCTGACACAACCCGTCTGTATTTATCCGGGCTTGGGACCGGCACAATAAGACACTGGCTTGTGCCCCCTTGTGGCTACATTAATAAATTAACAAATTAATAAAGTAATAAATTAATAAATTAATAAAAATTACATAGAATGGCATAAATAAATACAGTAAAGTCTCGTTATATCGATATCGGATATATCGATAGTCCCGGTTATATCGATACTATTTCTATGCACGCACGGAGAAAATTACATGCAAACAGGGTCGGATATATCGATAGTCCCGGTTATATCGATTCCCTTGAATATCGATATAACGAGACTTTACTGTAAATAAATACTCTTAAAATGCCTTTTCACAGAGAAATAAATAAAGAAATACATGAATACATAAATACACAAGTACACGAATACGGAAATACACAAATGCACAAATACATTAATAAATGAATATACAAATACATGAACACATTAATAAATGAATGTACGAATAAATGAACACATTAATCAAGTAATCAATTAATCAATTACAATTTTTAGAAATTAATAAATCAATACATTAAGACATTAATGAATTAATAAATTCATAAATTCATAAAAATCACATAGAATGGCAAAAATCAATAAATAAATGAATAAATAATCATAAAATGCCTTTTCATAGAGAATGGTAAAAATAAATATACGAGTAAATAAAGAAATGCATGAATGAATGAATGAATGAATGAATAAGTAAATAAATAAATAAATAAATAAATGCGCGCTAACAAGGACAAAAGGGAACTGGTGCCCCCTCGTGGAAGGGAAAAAACATTGCCAGAGGTCTGACCAGCGCTTTATCGGCACCCACGCAAGAAAAAACAAAACCCGAACATATTCCAAAATGGCACTCCATATCACATTTTTCAATTCATGAATCAATTCGGGAATGGCAGTGAATGAGTTCAAAAGATTTATACGCCGATTGTGTTTAATCTCGACTGTTTTGCTCAATTCGGAAATGAAAAATGTTCCCATCATTTGAAACCGTAGACGGAGATTTATTCAATTGGCTCTAAAGTGCATCATTGGGTCAATTCATTACAGTCGACGCTCCACTTTTGGACTTTTATTATAATTATCAAAATTCAATTCAATTGATGACTTTTAAACCATTTTTTTTCAATCCTCGGATTTGTGGGTTTTTGATTTTTTGAAGGGTTGTGAGGGGGTTGTGATTTCTTCAACAAAGTCAAAATCACTGAGCGCATTAACGTTAAAAGCTTTATGAGTGTTGGAGCGCTTGTGGATGTACAGCTTGAGCTGAAATCCAAAGTGATCCTGAAATATATTTTTTTGACAAATTATGAGTCGTATTTTTGCAGATGGTATTTTGACATTCCTCAATGAGGAACATAGGATTGTAAGTTCCCCTCCCTTTTGTTTTTTAAGACATTTGATGATGAAATGGAGGCCTTCATCAGTCTAACGCCTCCGCAATACAAACAGTCTATTATTTAAACTCATCAACCGTACTGCAGAAACTTTATTATTTATGTAGATTTTTTTCCGCCTGTGAACTTAATCTGGTGTTCCTTCTGTTCCATTTGTTAACAATTTTTCAATGTCATTAATCTTTTTTTTTAAAAGCACAATTATTTTTTTCCCAAATGTTTTTTGATACTCTTCATTGTAAATATCGGTCATGGGCGAAACATCAACAATGATTGAAATGCGATAAATTGTGCAGACCCGTCGAACAGCAGTGGCGAGCCGTGCATTTCATTCACTGACATTCACAAATTTATCTGGGAATTGAAAATATGCCACTGTTGAATTAGTTTGGATTTATTATTATTATTTTTTTTGGGCTTCGGTGCCGATAAAGTGATTGCCCAATGTGTTTTCCCTTCCACAAGGGGGCAGCATTTCCTTTTTTGCCATGTTAGCGCTTTGTTCCAGCTTCAGGTGTTGTTAAAGTGCTACCAATATATATGTTTTTTTTTCTGATGAAAGGAAAGAGTGTAAGTCTAACGTAGCATTGAATGTTTATGTTGTCCTAAATCTCAATATTCCGTGGAATTCGAGTGACAATGACAAAAACCCTGGAACTGGAGTGGACATATTTTTACACATATCGGGCAGTCAACGAGTTAATTCTGAAAAAAAAGAAAATAGCGCTATATAAATCAATATGTATTGTATCTTGCACACCCGCCCCCATTTCAAGGTCAGATAACTCCAGACCCATATTACGTCGGAAATAACTCTTTTTTTTTTTAAGAAAGAAGAGAGACTGAGGTTTTTACATCTATGTAGTCGTAAAACTCAACATTCATGCGTCCTGCAATTTTAGCGAAAATGACTAAAACCCTGGCACTGAATCTGAATCTCTGGCAGTGAATGAGTTAATTCTGGAACAAAACAAAAACAAAAAAGTTTCCTGACTGTAAGGCACATCGGATTATAAGGGACAACTTCAATGAATGACATATTTTATTTTTTTCCCATAAATAAGGAGTCCTGAACAATTAGGCGCATGGTGAGCTTCAAAAAAAAGTATTTTAGGTGCGTCTTATATAGTGCGGAAAATATGGCAGAATGATAATAAATATAATAAGATGTCCGTTGTACTGACCACTGTCCCCAAAGAGGGTTAATTAAATTCCAGTCAAACCGTCACATACATCGATCGCTCCATTTCATATTTAGGCCTGCCGTCCTGAATCTCGTTGTTGACATTTTCCATTTTCAGATGTGCCGGCGTCTGAAAATCTGTGATTTAGATACAGGGATACCTTGGCTTACGAACTTAATTGATACCCAGACAGAGTGTGTAAGGTGAAAAGTGTGTATCCCAAAAATTAATTTCCCATAGGAAACCATTCAAATGAGAATAATCCGTTCGCAGGTCCCCACAAAACATAATTTTCTATTTTGTAATTTTCTAAGCCTTAAAACTACACAAAATATACCTTATTTTATAATAAATGAGCTATGGTATTATAATTAAATAAACAAACGGTACTATATAATAAAGTCATTTTATTTATCTTTGTGATGGTCGTTGATGACTTGATGGAATGGAGTGGCCAGTTTCATCAGCATTAGGAGCGTAGCCTTCTTCTTTCTCCATCTTGAATAATGACCCCTTGTAGGGGCTTTCTCTGCGATAATTTTACCTTGTTCCTCATCAATTGTGTTCTGTTTAGCTGGGTTGATAGCTTTTTGCATCAAGTGTACAGATGGCTTGTGCGGGTTATTTGTGGAGCCTGATTGATGTGAATTTTAACCTTGCAGTCTACACTCTGCCTTTGAACTATCAAAGTTGAAACAAGTCCAAATGTCACTGTTTTCTCTCCATTTTCTCACTGTCTCTCTCTGTCGCCTGCCTGTCTCTTTAATGTTTAGACCCCCCCCCCCCCCCCTCACTGCTGCATTCTTGACCAATCACGTGGCTTTAACCAAAGACTGGGGACGGGGAATAGAGGACAAAAGAAAAGTCGGCTGCCATTTTCTTTTTGCGAACGGCCTCACTCTCTCTCTCTGTAAACCCCCATACCCCCTCACTGCTGCGTTCTTGACCAATCACGTGGCTTTAACCGAAGACTGGGGGCGGGGAATGGAGGACAAAAATGAGTCGACTGCCATTTTCTTGTTAGAAAAACGGGCTCATTTGCAAAAGACACATCACTCATTGTGGAGGTCTGTGTGCATCCCGAAAAATAGTTTTGTTGCCAAGGTAAAATTTTCATAAATTTAACGTTCGTAAACCAAAAAGTTTGTAAGCCAAGGGGTTTGTAAACCGAGGTATCATCGTATTTACAGGCCAGGAGAGAAGGCTTTGCAGGCCTTGACGTTGCGCCACTGTGCATAGTTGTCCAGGGCCGTTTGTCTGTAGTAGTTAGAGGTGGTTCAAAGAACAGTGGCCTTTTTTGTCCCCCGGGAGGCTCAAGAACCATTGATGGTCTTTATGTTGCTGCTTAGCTGATAACGCACAGCGTCGCCACCTCATGCCCCCGCCCTTCCACGCACTCCCGTATTGTCCCTCGCCACCAACGCTCACCCTTCCTTCCTCTTATCTCTCTCGCTCTCCGTTTTATTTCCCCGCGGACTTCCTTTTCCATCTCTCCGGCGCGCTCGTACGAATGAATGAATCGAGAGAGCCAAACAAGATTTTCAACTCATTGCTTTTGATTAAGTGACTTAACACAGAGGTCTGTGGCTCGACAATATCGCTAATGGTCCGAAGAAAGAGAGATCATGTTGTTGTTGTTTTTTTTGGGGGGGACAAAGCGGGGAGGGCAAAAGATGGAGTGAGACAGATGCGGCGACCATTACCCTTGTGCTAAAGGAGACAGTGATTATGAAGTTAAAAGGAGCTTTGCCTTCGTCGCTTTCTCGGCAGAAAGTTTAGTTGGAGAATTTAGATTAAGCTGGATTTAGATCAACACAAATGCCTTTTAGTCGGGAGAGGCATAGGGGGGCAGAGGGGGTGGGGGTTGTCAAGTCCTTTCCTTTTATGCATCATGTAACCTGATAACATAATAAAGATATTTCCAAAGTTTTACTTGCTATAAAATGATTTTGGAAAAAATCTGACGCCACCTCATTACTATACTGTGGTGTCTAGGAGACTTTTGAATTCCAGAAAAGAAGAAGAAGCTAGCTAGCTATCTGGCTGGCTGTTAGCTATATAACTATATAGCTACAAATCAAACCTCTGAAGATGGTGGACACTGATTCGCTAAGGCGACCCCTGAAAGTAAGAGACAAAAGGAAAAGAAGAAAAAGCTTGTATCTATCTATTTCTATCTATTAGCTAGCTTTCTATCTATTTGATTTAATTCCCGGTTGAGTGAACGCTGGCTGGTGTGGCTGCTGCTGCTGCTCACCCACTGTAAAACTTATCCTGTGACTGTAAAGTGACCTTGAGAGATTTGAAAGGCGCTTATAAATTAAATGTATTATTAATATTTCTTCTTATTATTATTATCTCATCGCATCTCATTTTCCGTAACGCTTATTCCTCATTAGGGTCGCGGGGGTTGCTGGAGCCTATCTCAGCTGTCTTCGGGCACGAGGCGGGGGACACCCTTAATTGGTTGCGAGCCAATCGCAGGGCACACAAAGACATACAACAGTCACTCTCTCACTCACACCGAGGGACAATTTTGGAGTGGTCAATCTGCCTGCCATGCATGTTTTTGGAGTGTGGGAGTAAACCGGAGGACCCGGAGAAAACCCACGCGGGTCCGGGGAGAACATGCAACCTCCACACAGGGAGGCCGGACCGGGACGCGAACCTGCGACCTCTGCAAAGCTGTGAAGCTGGTGTGCTAACCACTCGACTACCGGGCCGCCCTATTATTATGATGATGATGATGATGATTATTATTATTATTATTATTATTATTATTATTATTATTATTATTATTATTATTATTATTATTTTGTCGGAGATAGAACGTGCGCCGTGAGATCCATGCGCAGTTTGCCATAATGGTGCGCTATATTATTTCCGAGATATACTCCTTTTCATTAGTAATGTTACCCAGCGGTGAGATTTCTTTTTAGAGTTTTAGAACCGATTGCACCCAGAATTTGCTTTTTCGCTTCTTTTTCTAATTTATTTATTTAACCCCACCCCCCGTAATGTAAATTGGTAAATGTAATGGCTGGAATATGCAATATAGCACACTGGAGTCACCCTGGTGAGGAACAGTAAAAAGTAATAAACAGACGAGCACTTTTAATTCCCCTTTTGGCTTTTAGCGGCGGATAACAAATGCCGCGCTTATTGAAATGCAAACCATATGTCGCTACTTAGTGGATTTCCAGCTTGGGGTATCAAAACAATTTGGGATATGATCTCTGTTGATGACAGGAGCACCACCAGCACCCCCCCCCCCCAAAAAAAAAAAAAAAAAAACAGAAAAACACATTTTTATCATTATTTGGTTTTCCTGTATTGCTTTTGAATGGTTCTATCAAAACAACCCTGAATTGCATTATTTTAATTATTTATTTTTGCCGTCATCTGTGAA
Organism: Hippocampus bargibanti; assembly: GCF_051943395.1. Taxonomy (NCBI): domain Eukaryota; kingdom Metazoa; phylum Chordata; class Actinopteri; order Syngnathiformes; family Syngnathidae; genus Hippocampus; species Hippocampus bargibanti. The sequence goes on along the minus strand of NC_142751.1, from coordinate 2,953,456 downwards.
AAGGCATATGCCTGCCTGCCTGCCCGCCCGCCCGCCGCCCGCCCGCCCTCTCTCTCTCTCTCTCTCTCTCTCTCTCTCTCTCTCTCTCTCTCTCTCTCTCTCTCTCTCTCTCTCTCTCTCTCTCTTTACGGTCTTTACAGTCACAGACAAGGGTACTGTAATAAATGGGATACAATAAATAAAATACAATTATAAATAGAAACTCATTTACTGATACTCAGAATACATTTCATTTTAAGCGCCTTTCAAAACTCTCAATGACAATTTACAGCAGGGGTGAACCTTTTTGACTAAGAGAGCCATAAAAGTAAAATATTTAGAAAGGTTTTTCAGTGAGAGCCACACACACGCGAGCGTGCGCGCACAAACACGCACGCAATCACGCACGCATGCGCGGCCACTTTTCAACAAAATGTCAGAATGTATTATTTAAAATAATGTTGTAATAGTACTCACCGTTATATTAACATGAATGGTTTTCCGTTCCTCGTGATTGGTAAAAATCCAGGCAAACGATCGGAATGAAATTCAACTTGCCGGTAAGGAGGCGAAGTTACTGCTAGCTAGCCCGCACCCAGCTCATAAGTTTCCACAATTGTATCTGCAATATACTTCTCGCAGAAGTATATTGATGCTAACGTTAACATGGGAATTGTTATAATGTCATTGACATGACAAGGCAATGGAATTGTATACCAAATTTACAGCAAATATTGTCAAGGGGAAGAAGGTAGGTGATAAAGAGGAGAGGTCCCAGGACAGAGCCTTGGGGCACACTAGAAGATACAGGAGAGGACTGTGAAGTGAAGGAGTTAATTTGGATGAAATGGAGTGGCCATAGAGATAAGAGTGGAACCAGCGTAGGGATGTGTCAGTGATCCCTATGGAGGAAATTCTGTCAAGGAGGATGGGATGAGAAATTGTGTCAAAAGCTGCAGTGAGGTCAAGAAGGACGAGGATGGAGAGTAAATCGGCTCAGCTGCCAAAAGAAGTTAATTTGTGACTTTGAAGAGAGTCTCTACTGTAGTGGGGGTGCAAAACCAGATTGGAATGGTTCATAGAGATCATTCTGGTACAGGTGAGAGTGTAGCTGGGAGTATCAGAATGACCCCTGAACTCCAAAAGACCTCAGTTTCCTGAGGAGGAAGAGGCGACTCTGTCCCTTTTTGATTAGGGCATCCGTGTTTGTTGTCCAGTCCAGTTTATTGTTGAGAGTAACACCCAGGTACTTGTAGGAGGTCACCCTCTCAATGTCCGAACCCTGGATGTTCAATGGTGCAGGTGACGATTGTTTCCTGCAGAAATCCACCACCAGCTCCTTGGTTTTGCCAGTGTTGATCTGGAGGTGATTCTGCTGGCACCAGTCCACAAAGTCCTTTGTCAGTCCCCTGTACTCCCTATCGTCTCCCTCTGTAATGAGGCCGACAATAGCTGAGTCGTCAGAGAACTTCTGAAGGTGGCAGGTTGGGGTGTTGTAGTTGAAGTCCGAGGTGTAGAGGGTGAAGAGGAATGGAGCCAGGACTGTTCCCTGCGGCGCTCCGGTGCTGCAGAGAAGCCTGTCCGACTCACAGTTCTTTACCCTCACGTACTGTGGCCTGTTTGTGAGGTAGTCTGTAATCCAGGATGTGAGGTGATGGTCGACTCCGGCATGCTGCAGCTTGTCCCCCAGTAGACTGGGCTGGATGGTGTTGAAGGCACTGGAGAAATCGAAGAATGTGATCCTCACCGTGCTCCCAGCATTCTCCAGGTGCAGCAACGCCGTATGGAGGAGGTAGATGATGGCATCCTCCACACCGATGCTGGGCTGGTAGGCAAACTGCAGCGGGTCCAGCGATGAGCTTGCCAGCGGTCGCAGGTGGGCGAGGACGAGTCTCTCCAGCGTCTTCATCAGGTGAGACGTCAGCGCCACCGGTCTGTAGCTGTTGAGCTCTTTGGGGTTGGCAATCTTGGGCACTGGGACCAGGCATGACGTTTTCCACAGCTGTGGAACTCTGCCCAGCTTCAGGCTCAGGTTGAACAAGTGCTGGACAATGTCACACAGCTGGTCGGAGCAGGTCTTGAGGAGTCGGGAACTGATGTCATCCGGACCTGCTGCCTTCCTCACCTTCATCCTCCTCAGTTGGTTCCTCACCTGCGCAGTTGTGACAGACAGGCAGGAACCAGGAGGCAGAGTGGCGGCTGAGGGTGTGGCAACGGTTGGGAGGGCAGATGTTGGTTGTGGAAAGCTGGTCGTGAGAGGGGGCAGGGAGGGTAAGGCGAGAGTTGGTGCAGGTGCAGCTACAGGTGAAGTTGACGGTGGGCCGGGGGCGGCTGGCGTCTTGTCAAACCGATTGAAAAAGCGGTTGATTTCATCTGCCCAGTCCTTGTCTTTTTCGTTCAATGTCACTGGGCTTTTGTGGCCTGAGATGTTTTTCAGGCCCTTCCAGACACCAGCGACATTGCTGGCTTGCAGCTGCTCCTCCATTTTCATCCTGTAGGCCTTCTTCCCCTCTCTGATCTTCCTCCTCAGTTGGATCTGCACGGCCTTCAGTTCCTCTCTGTTGCCCGACACAAAAGCCCTTTTCTTCTCCTTCAGGAGGACTTTTATGTCGGGATTAATCCATGGTTTGTTGTTGGCAAAACACCGCACAGTCCTGGTGGGTACGGTGTTTTGTTCACAAAAGTTAATGTAGTCTGTGATGGTGTTGGTGAGTGAGTCAATGTCTTCCCCATGAATCTCAGTAAAGAGCTCCCACCTGGTTGAATCAAAACAGTCCCGCAGAGCTTCTTCAGCTTCTGTGGACCATCTTTTGATCGTGCGGGTCACAGCTGGTTGCCTCTGGACAAGGGGTTTGTACACAGGCTGGAGATAAACCATATTGTGGTCTGCTCTTCCGAGAGGGGGGAGGGGGGAGGGTTTGTATGCATCCTTGGCGTTTGAATAAAATAGGTCCAATATGTTATTGTCTCTGGTGGCACAAGTTACATACTGTGTGAATGTTGGGAGGGAGAATTTCAGGGAAATGTGATTGAAGTCCCCTGAGATGATAAACAAGGCGTTGGGGGACTGGGTTTGCAGCTTGTTTACAACAGATATGAGGGCATCGGAGGCAGCGCCGCCATTTGCTGTAGGGGGAATGTACGTCGTCACGGCTATGACGTGTGAGAATTCCCGTGGCAGGTAATGCGGCCGAAGGCTAACGGCTAGCAGCTCGATGTCCCGAGTGCAAAGTTTTTCCTTCACCGTGATGTGCCCAGGATTGCACCATTTGTCATTCACAAATACAGCAATCCCCCCTCCTTTCTGCTTACCGCTGCCTTCATTTCTGTCCGCTCGTACGAGTTGGAAGCCCTCCAACTCTGCGTGGGCGTCCGGAGTGATTGCCGAAAGCCATGTCTCCGTGACGAGTAGCAAGCTGGCTTCCCGGTACTCCCTCTGATGTCGCGTTAGCGCCGCCAGCTCGTCCATTTTATTTGGGAGCGATCTCACGTTCCCCATGATGACGGACGGGAGAACGTGTCGGTATTTCCTCGTTCTTTTGCGGCGATCTTTCCCGGCCCGACATCCTCGTTTCCTCCTCTTCAATTCATCAGGGATGTCTGGTGCGGCGGCCGCTAGTCCGCTATTAGCCCGCCACGCTAGTAGCTGGTCTCGACTGTAAACAATGGGATTCCGCGTGCGCGTGGATTCCCCGTTCACAGGAGCGATGAAAAAGTAAAAAATAACGGCGATGAGCAAAAGAAAAGATGCCCATCTCCTACACAACATTTTCGAGAATTTTGGAAATAAAAGGAAGGTAAGAAATGAGGCGAAGGTTCTTGAAGTCATTGGGATCAGAGCCAGGCTTTTTAAGAATTGGTGTGACAGCCGCCGTTTTGAGGGGGAGAAGGGACGATTCCTGCGGATAGCGAGGAGTGAATAATGGCTGAAATGAATGAAGGAGAGACGACAAGCAGCTTTTGACAAGAACTGTTGGATCTAATTGATAGGAAGAATTCTTGGATTTAGTTATGAGGTTCCAGATTGTAGAGGGATGAGGAAGATTAAAAGAAGATAAGAGACGAGAGAGGGTAGGAAGGTTGGGGGAAGGGAGGGGCACAGAAGAGTCAAGATGCTCGTGCATTTTGTTGACTTTTTCAGAAAAGAATAGAAGGAGAGAATTGCAGGTGTCAGAGGACTAAAAATGAGGGGGTTGAAGATACAGATTGAATGATTCTGTTATAAAGTGAAAAGAGAGCCCGAGTATATCCAGTGTTTGAGTCAATGAGTCCAGAGTAGAATTGTGATTTTGCTTGAGAGATAATGTTTTTGTCGTGAGAAAGTTGAGCAGTGTACATATCTTTGTGAACAGTAAGTCTGGTTCTCCAATAAAGTCTTTCAAGCTGGCGTGTATTCGATTTCGTGGAGCGGAGATGAGCGTTGCACCAGGGTGCAGAATGAGTAAATAAAACACAGCGGAATTTGACAGGAGTGAGCGTGTTGAGAATGTAGGGGCTGTCCGTCATAGCTTTTAGTTTAGCTAGCGTCCGTCTGTTGCCCACCTCCTCAAGAGAGTCCAGCGAGCAGCCCACGACAGAACTGGCCCGCTTGACAAAGCGCTCCAGTCTTTTTCTGTCCCGGGTGGTGATGCTGCCTGACCAGCAGACAATGCCATAGTGGATGGCTGATGCCACCACAGAGTCATAGAAAGTCTTTAGGAGTGACCCCTGAACTCCAAAAGACCTCAGTTTCCTGAGGAGGAAGAGGCGACTCTGTCCCTTTTTGATTAGGGCATCCGTGTTTGTTGTCCAGTCCAGTTTATTGTTGAGAGTAACACCCAGGTACTTGTAGGAGGTCACCCTCTCAATGTCCGAACCCTGGATGTTCAATGGTGCAGGTGACGATTGTTTCCTGCAGAAATCCACCACCAGCTCCTTGGTTTTGCCAGTGTTGATCTGGAGGTGATTCTGCTGGCACCAGTCCACAAAGTCCTTTGTCAGTCCCCTGTACTCCCTATCGTCTCCCTCTGTAATGAGGCCGACAATAGCTGAGTCGTCAGAGAACTTCTGAAGGTGGCAGGTTGGGGTGTTGTAGTTGAAGTCCGAGGTGTAGAGGGTGAAGAGGAATGGAGCCAGGACTGTTCCCTGCGGCGCTCCGGTGCTGCAGAGAAGCCTGTCCGACTCACAGTTCTTTACCCTCACGTACTGTGGCCTGTTTGTGAGGTAGTCTGTAATCCAGGATGTGAGGTGATGGTCGACTCCGGCATGCTGCAGCTTGTCCCCCAGTAGACTGGGCTGGATGGTGTTGAAGGCACTGGAGAAATCGAAGAATGTGATCCTCACCGTGCTCCCAGCATTCTCCAGGTGCAGCAACGCCGTATGGAGGAGGTAGATGATGGCATCCTCCACACCGATGCTGGGCTGGTAGGCAAACTGCAGCGGGTCCAGCGATGAGCTTGCCAGCGGTCGCAGGTGGGCGAGGACGAGTCTCTCCAGCGTCTTCATCAGGTGAGACGTCAGCGCCACCGGTCTGTAGCTGTTGAGCTCTTTGGGGTTGGCAATCTTGGGCACTGGGACCAGGCATGACGTTTTCCACAGCTGTGGAACTCTGCCCAGCTTCAGGCTCAGGTTGAACAAGTGCTGGACAATGTCACACAGCTGGTCGGAGCAGGTCTTGAGGAGTCGGGAACTGATGTCATCCGGACCTGCTGCCTTCCTCACCTTCATCCTCCTCAGTTGGTTCCTCACCTGCGCAGTTGTGACAGACAGGCAGGAACCAGGAGGCAGAGTGGCGGCTGAGGGTGTGGCAACGGTTGGGAGGGCAGATGTTGGTTGTGGAAAGCTGGTCGTGAGAGGGGGCAGGGAGGGTAAGGCGAGAGTTGGTGCAGGTGCAGCTACAGGTGAAGTTGACGGTGGGCCGGGGGCGGCTGGCGTCTTGTCAAACCGATTGAAAAAGCGGTTGATTTCATCTGCCCAGTCCTTGTCTTTTTCGTTCAATGTCACTGGGCTTTTGTGGCCTGAGATGTTTTTCAGGCCCTTCCAGACACCAGCGACATTGCTGGCTTGCAGCTGCTCCTCCATTTTCATCCTGTAGGCCTTCTTCCCCTCTCTGATCTTCCTCCTCAGTTGGATCTGCACGGCCTTCAGTTCCTCTCTGTTGCCCGACACAAAAGCCCTTTTCTTCTCCTTCAGGAGGACTTTTATGTCGGGATTAATCCATGGTTTGTTGTTGGCAAAACACCGCACAGTCCTGGTGGGTACGGTGTTTTGTTCACAAAAGTTAATGTAGTCTGTGATGGTGTTGGTGAGTGAGTCAATGTCTTCCCCATGAATCTCAGTAAAGAGCTCCCACCTGGTTGAATCAAAACAGTCCCGCAGAGCTTCTTCAGCTTCTGTGGACCATCTTTTGATCGTGCGGGTCACAGCTGGTTGCCTCTGGACAAGGGGTTTGTACACAGGCTGGAGATAAACCATATTGTGGTCTGCTCTTCCGAGAGGGGGGAGGGGGGAGCCTTCACAACATTTTCGAGAATTTTGGAAATAAAAGGAAGGTAAGAAATGAGGCGAAGGTTCTTGAAGTCATTGGGATCAGAGCCAGGCTTTTTAAGAATTGGTGTGACAGCCGCCGTTTTGAGGGGGAGAAGGGACGATTCCTGCGGATAGCGAGGAGTGAATAATGGCTGAAATGAATGAAGGAGAGACGACAAGCAGCTTTTGACAAGAACTGTTGGATCTAATTGATAGGAAGAATTCTTGGATTTAGTTATGAGGTTCCAGATTGTAGAGGGATGAGGAAGATTAAAAGAAGATAAGAGACGAGAGAGGGTAGGAAGGTTGGGGGAAGGGAGGGGCACAGAAGAGTCAAGATGCTCGTGCATTTTGTTGACTTTTTCAGAAAAGAATAGAAGGAGAGAATTGCAGGTGTCAGAGGACTAAATATGAGGGGGTTGAAGATACAGATTGAATGATTCTGTTATAAAGTGAAAAGAGAGCCCGAGTATATCCAGTGTTTGAGTCAATGAGTCCAGAGTAGAATTGTGATTTTCCTTGAGAGATAATGTTTTTGTCGTGAGAAAGTTGAGCAGTGTACATATCTTTGTGAACAGTAAGTCTGGTTCTCCAATAAAGTCTTTCAAGCTGGCGTGTATTCCATTTCGTGGAGCGGAGATGAGCGTTGCACCAGGGTGCAGAACGAGTAAATAAAACACAGCGGAATTTGACAGGAGTGAGCGTGTTGAGAATGTAATTGAGGTAGGAGTTGTAGCGGGAAACCATTTCGTCAGGAGAGGAGCTTAGGTCCAGAGATAATGAGGCGAACATTAAAGCAAGGGAGTCTGGGGTGATGCCTTTGATGTTACGAAGTTGATAGAACGGCAAAAAAATCAAAGGTTTTGCCGTAGAGCAGCAGCAGCACAACACGCCAGCGTACACTCAAACCGGAAGTTATTTATATCTAGGTAATATCTGATTTACGACCAGCGCGAGTTAACGACCACCCGTACTTACGACCACAACCGCCAGATTATTTTATTCTATGCCACCGCTACAGGCACCTGTTGAACTCCGCAGCGTGTTTGCGATGCATTTTGTAAAATAAGGACTTGAGATGGTCCTTCTTGTTTAGATCTGTCACGTTCCGAACGAGGCAGACAGCAGCCAACTCGTCGTCAGAGCAAAATTTAATGTCTGGATCCCCAAGTAAGCGACAGAGACAGAGGTCCGTGCAAGATGATTTATTAAGAGACAACACAAAGCGCTGGTCCCAAAAAGAGGACCACGGAATTAATCAAAAATAAAGAATACCAAAAAACGACGAGCGAGAGGGGAGGGCAACTCGCACACGGAGGTGCAGAAAAGGTACAATTCCGAAAGGATTACGGGATGGGGGCAGGTGGCTCAGACCGACCACCGAAGATATACAAAGTCCAGGGTAATACAAAGTACAAATACAAGTTGACAGCGTCCCGTTTTAGCGTCCTGATGAAGGAATTGACAGCATTGGAAGCGGGAGCGGGGGGAGAGGCACGCCCCCATCCGACAATATCGAAGTAGGAGAAAATGAGGATACAAAATCACTGTTTCATAACAAACGCGTACGACAATTTTCTCCAGCATGACAGCATCTAACTCGCACAGCAATTGGGACACCCCCGCGCTCGAGCGGGTGGGATCGCCGGGACGCAAACGCCGCGTCGGCTTACGGTCGGCGCCGCTGCCTTTTTGAGACAGTTCGTTCTGCTGCGCGGCAAGATGACAGGTTGGAGGGCTACGGCGAGTCGGCGTTGCAGACGGCCCCTGGGTCGGGCCGCACGTCGGCACGGAAGGCGGCTGGGTAAAGGGCAACCGGTAGAACTTTTTTGCTTCGGCGTCCGCCTGAGTCCGAGCGTGTGTGTTGGGTGACTTCTCCGTTAGCAAGGAGACTGCTTTTTTGACAGCTCGCATGCGTGAGAAGCCGTGCGTATTTGGGCCAGCAGAAAGCGTGTAATAAAGATCGATAATACAAAATATAAAATGATTGAATTGACACGAAAAGTTATAAAATTTATAAATGAACTGTCAACATTTTGGTATCTAATACTATTCAATAGAAAACGTTGCTTAAAAACAACAGATTGACATTGTATACTATCCTGTGGTATCGGAGATGCCAGCGTGTCGTCATTTGTTATGATCACGGGATGCTCGCGTCAGCCATTTTGAATGATTTTCAATTAACGACCGTGTGACTTACAACCATTTTGTCGGAATGGAACCCGGTCGTTACCTGTATTTATTATTCAATTCATTTATCTGTATATTTATTTTTATACTCATTTATTTATAAATGTTTTATTCATTTGTGTATTTATGTATTTATTTATTTTGCCATTCTCTGTGAAAAGGAAATTTATGTTTATTTATTTAGTTATTTAGTTAGTTATTTAGTTATTAATGTATTTATTTATTTGTATATTTATTATTTAATGTATTTATCACTATATTTATTTATTTTTATGCACATTAATTTATTGATACTTTAATTTATTTTTATACATGTTAATTTATTTATAAATTTATTCATTTGTATATTTATGTATTCATTTTTATTTATTTATTTTTGCCATTCTCTGTAAAAAGCCAATTTCTGTTTATTTATGTATTTAATTATTTAATGATTGATTGATTTATGTCTTTCTTGCTTTCTTTCTTTCTTTCTTTCTTTCTTTCTTTCTTTCTTTCTTTCTTTCTTTCTTTCTTTCTTTCTTTCTTTCTTTCTTTCTTCATTCAATTAATTGTTTTTTTGCGCCGGTTCAAATGTGTCATGGGGCTTAGCGATGGGATCATGTCAGCAAAAATGTTGAGATAAGCGGATGCGCTGAGATTTGAAAGATACCAGTGAGACACTAGGTGACATATGGAGGCCATTACAGACTTTTGGCTCCAGTAACTTGCCTTTTCTAAATGAGGCAACATAATGAACGGGAATTTACTTGCCGAAATGGCTCTGCTAATGCTTTCGTCACAAGTTACCCCCCAAAAGTTGAAAGTACTCTCTGAGGTGAAGTGGGACCGTTTCGCCAACATGTATACATTCGGTGTTGTTGCTATGTCTTGCTCTCTGCACATTAGCGGTAATTATAGTCAGTAATAACTCTAACGAGGAGGGAGGGACTGGCTGTGTGCAGAGCAGCAATTACGTGTTAATCAGCTACCATGTTGTTGTGAAGTAATTAGACAATGTTGCAAGGAGATTTAGATGGCGGATATTTACTGCGGTGCTGCGGAAAGGGGGCCTGCGCCGAGTGAGGGCGAGTCACTATCGGGAAACGTTAATTGTCAGTTATATGTGCTGCTTGACAGGTGATGGAGTTTCTTATTATTTGGTAAATTTGCTTTAAGATGCAGAATAATAAGAATAAGAATAACAATAAGGATATGAATAAGAATAAGAATAAGAATAAGAATAAGAATAAGAATAAGAATAAGAATAAGAATAAGAAAAAGACAATGTTACCTTGGCTGACGAACTTAATAGGTTCGTGTAAGGTGAAAAGTGTGTATCCCAAAAATTAATTTCCCATAGGAAACCATTAAAATGAGAATAATTCGTTCCGAGCAGTGAAGTGCAGTCAGGGAAGGCAGGTGAGGCTGTGCCTCACCTGTCATCATGGAAATATCAAATGAAAAAATAAATTAAACAGTTATATTTATTGAGTGATTTGTACTTTAAAATTCTTCTCCATTTAACTTCACCATTTTTGGATTTTTTCAAAATCGCTGAATTTTCACATTTACCGTTCAAATACTAAGTAGAGACGAGCGGTGAGGCAGCAGCCGGCTGGGCCTCACCATGGTTTGCGCAATGACTATGCTAACTGTGCTGGCTTACTCTGCAGTGAGACCGCATTGCTGTCTCTCTGCATGTCGCTATTAAATTGTTCAAACACTTTTAGTATATGAACAAAATGTATACGGTTTAGCTGGTGTATATAATGTAGAGTCACTTTACTTTATAGACACTGTACTCCAGTGTTTAATTTATTTTATTTTTATCAAAACTTTGTGCATAGGTGAGGCACACAGTTCTCCTGCCTCATGACAGGGGCCGCTGGTGATTACAGAGATTCTTCTTGCCACTCCTCGGCTGCAGAATAATAGAATTAGTGATATTTTCAAAATGGAGGACTACATATCTAAATTGAAAGAAATAGAGAGACTTTTAAAACTGAAGAAAGATAAGTAAGGCTTCTACAAAGAAGGTATCGATGCCTTTCTTCAGAAAGGCATCGATACAAGAGGAGTGGCGCATGGACTTCATTTATAAGTAAAGGTAACACAATAATAGAATTTTTTTATTCTTTTTTTCTATACTAGTTTGTATATATGAAGAATACTGACATGACATTTTAAACAAAACACGTTAACTGTTGCCAATCTAATGGTGAATAAGCTACTCTTGTAGAATTCATACGTTATTAAACTGACTGTGATGACGTCAGTGCCTCACCAGCCATGAACCTCACCGCACATCACTGGTTCCCAGGTCCCCATAAAACATAATTTTCTACTTTCTAATTTTCTAAGCCTTAAAACTACACAAAATATACCTTATTTTACCTATAATAAATATGATATGGTATTATTATTAAAGAAATAAACTGTACTGTATAATAATGTCGTTTTATTTACCTTTGTGATGGTCGTTGATAGCTTGATGGAATGGAGTGGCCGGTTTTATCAACATTAAACACTTGATAGGAACGTAGCCTTCTTCTTTCAACATCTTGAGGAATGATCCCTTGTAGGTGCTTTCTCTGCGATCATTTTACCTAGTTCCTCATCAATTGTATTCTGTTTTGCTCGGTTGATAGCTTTTTGCATCAAGTGTACAGTGCCTTGTCAAGAGGGCCAGTTCTGTCCTGGGCTGCTCGCTGGACTCTCTGGAGGAGGTGGGCAACAGACGGACGCTAGCTACACTAAAAGCTATGATGAACAGCCCCTGCCACCCCATCTTGCCCACCCTGACAGCACTGGGTAGCTCCTTCAGCCAGAGATTATTACACCCGCGCTGCAAGAAGGAGAGGTCAAAATTGTTTTGGTTGATCAACTGAATCAATTTTTCAAAGCTCTCATGACGACACATGGTGAAATAAGCTAAAAGGAATTTCTTTCGCCGTCCGCTTGGTTGTTTAACTCATTCAGCTGCCTTCCACGAATTTATTTGGGAATTGAAAACTGTGACGTGGAGCGCCATTCACGAATTTGTTCGGGTTTTGGTATTTCTTGCGCGTGGGTGCCGATAAAGCACTGGTTAGACCTCTTGCAATGTTTTTTCACTTCCACGAAGGGGCAGCATTTCCCTTTTTTCCATGTTAGCGCTGCTGCTAAAGCGCTTTATAAACCAATATGTATGTATTGCATTGAATTTTGGACAGCCACCCTCATTTCAAGCTCACATAACTCCAGACCCATAAAACTTAAGAATGAACATTTTTTTCTGATGAAAAAAGAGAGTCTAAGGTTTCTAACACTGCATTGAATGTATATGTAGTCCTAAAACTCAATATGCAGTTTTTAGTTACTACTGGTCACACAAATGAATGTAAATGTATTTATCATGAGGCAAACATGGTGTTTTGGTTATTTTTTGAACATTTATTTCAATTAAATACTTTAAATCTGAAGATGACAATGCATTCTTGTTCATCTTTAACATAAAATACAACACAAATCATTCTCTTCCAAACATCAAAAACAATCAATTAAATTAAAAGTGCACTGTCATAAAATTGAAATACATTTGTTCTCAACAGCTGAACAGATTAATTCAACAAAATACACTGCTCAAAAAAATTTGATGAACACTTTGAAAACACATTAGCTCTAAATGGGGGGGAAAATATTCCTGAATATCTTTCATGATAATGAGCAGGTGATGTACTAGTAACAAAATGATGCTACATAATTTGATAGAAATTAAAATGATCACCCTATAGAGGGGGGAAATCAAGGACATCTCAAAAATGAAATAGAAAAAATGATGCAGCAGACTGATCCATTTTGCCAAAATGTCATTCTCGCAACTCAAAATGATTCTCAGTAGTTTGTGTGGCCCCCACGTGCTTATATATGAATGCCTGACAACGTCTGGGCATGCTTCTAATGAGACGATGGATGGTGTCCTGAAAAAAATACATGCTATTATGTAAAGGCGTTATTCCCAACTCTGATCACTAATCTTACACTTACCCATCTCGGTTCATGTCTGCCAGTTCTAACCACTTCTTTGTATGTTTCTATTACATGGCTATCAGGAAGCACTGGCCCCTAAATGTTGTGTGATGCCTGTACTATTAGGCACAGTGCGGTTTGGGGAAACATTCTACTTTTCACCGTCTGCACTGGTTATGTTAATAACGTCAGGGTGGGGAAAAAAATCCAGACATATCTTTTTTCATTAACTGTACCCAGATGAAATTTATATTCTTGCTTCGAAAAATAGCGAAATATATCTTAAAAACCATATATTGTGTATCAGACTTTTTAAGGATCGTGGAAACCCTGTGTAACTACTGGTATTGTATCCATAGCTGTGCGTTTGCTTCGTCCTTGTTTTTGGATCCCAACCAGGGGTTCTTGGATTGGAATTCATCAATCTGTTTTGCTACAGACAAAATCGAACATTCGTGGAGCTGCTGCCATCCGGCAGCAAGTGGAATCAAGCTCGGTCCTTTCAGTATCCAAGATGGCGGCGCATGAAGATGCAGCGGCTCCTCTCTCTCCGGGCAAATTGGTGTTTTTGTGTTTATTATGTTTGTCTCACTCGTGTAAATGTTCGTTTGCCTCACTACACCCGAGGCCTACCTACTCCCGACATCGGCAGTACATTTTTAAAACCAAAACCAGCTGAAGCAGAAGTGCAACACAAGTTTGGATTACTCAGGCAGTCGGCTCGTCCACTGACCCACACTCCTCCACCAACCTCCACTCCTGCACCCAACCCAGAGTGGAGGCGCCACAAGCGCTGTATGAGGAAACAGAGGAGGGGGAAGCGTAGAGGTATCCGCACTAGGCTCCTGGCTAGCTCCCACCCGCCGACCATTCGTACAATCACGCTGGCTAACGTATGCTCGCTGGACAATAAAATGGACTACATAAGACTTCTCCGCTCAACTTCCAAGACTTCCCGTGAGTGAGTGTTGTGCCCTTGTGTATGTGGAAACATGGCTGAACGACAGCATACCGGACAGTGCATACAGCTATCCCAGCTATCTCAGCTTGCGGGCAGACAGAGCGCTCGTCGAGGGGGGGAAGAGTTGCGGCGGGGGACTCTGCGTTTACATCAGTGATGCCTGGTGCCTCAACGCTGTTGTGGTATGCAAACACTGCTCACCACTGATGGAGCTTATGGTCGTAAAATGTTGGCCATTCTACATGCCGAGGTAATTTAGTGCCAAGACAAGACTAAGACATTCTAATTGACCATAAGCTTGACTTTTTTTTTGTATAAATAAGACTTGGCAAATGCCGGGAGAATTCTCCGAGCTCAATGGCGCGACTCCGCCAGGCTTTGTTTACATTTCTAAGCCCCGCCTCTCAGGCCGTGGAAGTGGTCTGGCAATAATTTACCGCAAGAACTGGAAGATCCTTCAAGTTTCACTCCAGGAAACCCTATCATTTGAATGCCTTGCTTGTAAAATTTCTGGACCCTCACCCACCATCATAGCCACTGTATACCGTGCAGCAAAACCATATTGTGACTTTCTAAAAGAATTCACTGATGTCCTCACACACCTCTCCACCCTGTCACCAAATGTAATTATTCTCGGGGACTTCAACATCCACATGGACAATTCCACTCTTCCCCTCACTAAAGACTTCACCTCCTCACTCGACAGCTTTGGTCTCCATCAATTCTCGGACTTTCCCAACCACATAAAAGGCCACACCCTGGACCTCATTTGCATGTCTGGCCTTATCCCTAAGAATTGCACAGCTAATGAACTCCCCATAACAGACCATTTCCTGGTTTCTTTCACTGTTTCCATCACCCTCTCTCTCCCCAAACCCCCCCGTGTCATCTCATATCGCAACAAAAAGGACATCAATGTTGCCACCCTCGCTGAGATGATCGCCACCCTGACTCCGGACTGCTCCTGATGAACTTGTTTCCCGGTACAACGCGGACCTCACGAACAACCTCAATGCCCTGGCTCCTGTAAAGTCCCGGTCGGTCCAATTCACCCGGTCTGCACCCTGGTTCACTGCCCATCTCCGCTCCATCACCACGATGGGATGCAGAGCTTTCAGCCGCTCTGCTCCCAAACTCTGGAATTCTCTTCCACCCAACATCCGCAATATTGACTCCCTCCCTATTTTCAAGGCTCACCTCAAAACCCACTTGTTTAAAATTGCTTTCAATGTATAGTTCTATCTGCTATTTTATTATGTATCATTTTACTTATGGTTTTATTGTTATGTGCTTTGTTTTATTGTTTTTATTGTAAAGTGTCCTTGGGTGTTTTGAAAGGCGCTTGTAATGAAATGTATTATTATTATACTGCTGGTAGCATTGTACATCCCCCCGAGCTCAATTAACAACAGGAGCGCGACATCGAATGAACTCTACCAGCACATCAGGGAGCAACAGAGAGCCCACCAAGATGGTTTCCTTATCCTGGCTGGCGATTTTAACCATGCCAACAAAAAAAACGTGTTTCCACAACTCCATGGACAAATTCACTTTCCGACTAGAGGTAACAACATTCTGGACAATGTTTTCACCACACACAAAGGAGCCTACAAAGCCTACCCCCTCCCCCATCTCGGACCACTCCACCATCATGTTAATGCCCGCATACAGGCCACTTGTCAAAGTCGTCAAACCAGTCAAGAAGCAGATAAGGGTGTGGCCAGACGCGTTGTCAGAGGCATTCAAAGACTCTTCTCCAAAACCGATTGGAACATGTTCAGACAAGCGGCCACCTACAACAACACCACAGACCAAGAGTACACAGACACTGTTACCTCCTACATGAGGACGTACATGGATGACCTGACTGTCACCAGATCTGTCAGCATCCGGGCCAACCAGAAGCCATGGCTGACGGGTGAAGTCCACAGGCTCCTGAGGGCTCGGAACGCTGCCTACAAAGCTGGTGATGAGCTGGGCCTGAGGACAGCCAGGGCCAACTTGTCACGCGGCATCAGTATGGCCAAGAGACAGCACTCCAGGAGGATTGACAAAAACTTCAGAGACAGCAGAGACACCAGGAACCTGTGGCGTGGGATACAGGCTATCACAGACTACAAGCCTTTTCCACAGACCAGTGAGAACTCCACCACTCTGCTGAACCAGCTGAATGACTTTTTTTGCCCACTTCGAGGCAGACAACGGCACTCCAGCACAGAAGACCCCACCACCTCCCGGCGACCAGGTGCTGACACTGTCCCAGGACAACGTGAGGCGATGCCTCAGATGGACCAACGCACGCAAAGCCCCTGGTCCCGACTGCATTCCTGGCCGTGTCCTGAGAGACTGTGCTGAGGAGCTCACAGATGGCTTCACGGATATCTTCAACACCTCTCTGAGCCAGGCTGTTGTGCCCACGTGCCTCAAAGCCACCACCATCATCCCGGTCCCAAAGAAGTCGTCTCCCACCTGCCACAACGACTACCGCCCGGTCGCACTCACTCCCATAATCATGAAGTGCTTCGAGCGGCTAGTTATGAACCACATCAAGGCTGCCCTCCCCCCCATCAACGACCCTTCCGTTTGCATATTGGCCTAACCGCTCGACCAATGATGCCATCTCCACTGCTCTCCACACAGCGCTCACCCACCTGGAGACCAGATACTCCTACGTCAGAATGCTGTTCATCGACTTCAGCTTAGCATTTAACACCATCATCCCACAACAGCTCACTGACAAACTGAGCAAACTGGGGATCAGCACCTCCCTGTGCAACTGGCTGATGGACTTCCTGACGGGGACACCACCGGCTGTCAGAGTTGGAAACAACACTTCCAGCACCATCACGCTGAACACAGGGGCCCCCCAGGGGTGTGTGCTGAGCCCCCTCCTCGTCACTCTGCTCACACATGACTGCTCACCATCATCACCCAGCTCCCCCCTCTTCATACAGTTTGCGGATGACACAACTGTGGTGGGCCTCATAAACAACGATGAGGAGACAGCCTACAGGGATGAGGTCAGCCGCCTGGCCACGTGGTGCAAGGACACCATCTCCGTCTGAATGTGGAGAAGACGAAGGAGATTGTGGTGGACTTCATGAGAGTGCGCCTCGAGCATGCTCCACTAGCCGAGCATGCTCCTGGGAGTGCACATATCTGAAGAACTGTCCTGGAGCCACAACACGGCATCACTGGCCAAGAGATCCCACCAGCGCCTGTACTTCCTCCACAAGCTCAAAAGAGTTGGAGCCCCGACCCCCATCACGACCTCCTTCTACCGCGGTACCATCGAGAGCATCCTGACTAGCTGTATCACCGTGTGGTACGGCGCCTGCACCATGTCCTGCCGTAAGACTCTGCAGCGCATCGTGAGGACAGCTGAGAAGATCATAGGTGTCTCTCTCCCCCCCTTCAGGACATTTACAACACCCGCCTCACCCGCAGAGACATCAGGATCACTGGCGAACCCACCCACCCCTCCTTCAGCCTGCTGCCATCGGGTAGGAGACTGCGGAGTCTCCGAGCCAAGACCAGCAGGCTCAAGGACAGTTTCTGCCACCAGGCAGTCAGGAGACTCAACTCCCTCCCAGCCCTGCCCCCCTGCCCGTTCCCACTGCCACACTAACTGAAATCTGAGTCCTGTACTCTATTTTTTGTCTTTATCGTTTTTTTTCTGCAAGACCTCCCTTCAACCCTTTTGTTGTTGTTTGTTTTTGCACTACTACATTACGTCACTTTACATACGACACTACCTCTCTTTACATACGTGACTACCTAATTTTACATACGTCACTGCCTCACTTTACATTCAGAAATTACATGTATTGTCTGTTGTCAATTGTATGACTTTTTTAGCCACATTATAAGCGTCTTGCACGCTGGGTACGAGAGGACATTAATTTCATATGTGCATGTCATGCATATTAGCATATTTGACAATAAAGCTGACTTTGACTTTGAGCGACCATAAACGCCCGAGCTGGCTGTCCGGGCACCGCTGTCCGGTCACGGCTGGCGGCTCTGTCCGGTCATGGCCGGTGTACAGAGCGGCTGCAGCTCCGCTTTGGCTGCGGGGGAGAGGCCGCGGTCCAGCTGCTACGGCTACTTTCGTGGCATCTAGCTAGCTTACCCTACCGTTTCATAATGTTAGCCGACACACACAGTTTTACTATTGGCGGCAAAATCTCTTCTCCTCTAAATGTGCAGTCCTATTATTGACATTCGTTTAAAACCATGATTCATTTGGGAAACACCGTAAAACTGACCAAAAAGTTATCTTGTTATCTTCCATCATCTCAATGCTGCTTCTTCTGTTTGTCTGCTGTGCTGCCGTTCACAGTCAAGTCAAGTAATACACAGGCACCTGAAGTGCAATATTTTAAGTGGCGCGAATGACCACCCTTATTCTGCTTCTGATTGGCTCATCAGTCACCATGCCAAAAGTTAACCAATTTAATCAGTGAAGGCAGTGAGTACCAGCCAATTAGAGGCAGAGGAGGGTGGGTCTAAATAGTTTGATGTTTCTCTTTAATCGAAAGTAGGTTCGTTGTCAGATCTCCTAGGGAAGTGACACGCAGATGTATCCCAGAGCTTGATCGTGGTGTGGAGTCGAGCAAGTCGTGCTGTGAAACTCCGTCCCATGTTGAGCGGATCTCTGCGAGCTGCGTGTCTGTCTGGGTCTGAGTCCGAAATGATTCTGCCCCGTGATTCCCCCAATATTTCTGTCCCACGCTGACTACTTATATACCCTTGGCTTGCGTGGGAATGTGTCGGGCTCACTTGAAAGCCATCAAAGACATCAAAGGGTTGAAAGGTGCACTTCCGCGTGACGCCACAGGGCTCCCCTCCTAGATCCGAAATCGGTGAAAGCGATGAAGGACAAATGAAGAAACAAAAGTCATTCGGCGATACGGAGAGGCCAGCCACGATGACGGTCGATCATGAGGCATGGCGCGCGTCGGTGGGGAGGTGACCGAGGAAGTTTTGGTGGTGTCTGAAGTCGATGTACGGGAGCACGGCAACAAGTGCTCTACGACTGCCAGTTTGAGTCGATCGATGGAAACTTTCTTCGCAGCCATCAAGATGATTCCGGATGGTCTTCTCACCGCAGAGTCGTTCAGCTGGCGTCGGTCGAGTCGGGGAATCGATGAGGGAGCATGAGGACGAAGGAGCGTGGTTGGTCGTGCGGCCGGGCACGGAGAGGCGATGGTGACATTGATCGCGCTACCATGGCTCTCTGCAGGAGACTGAGGAAGAACGCTGACGTCGGCGGCCGAGTCGACCATGAAGCGTCTTCCCGAAGTCCGATCGTGGACATAAACGATGCAGCTAGATGCAGAGTCGCCAGGCGAATTGGATGGTGTTGGCCATCAGGGTGCGGCAGGTTTCACGGTGGGGGCGGGGCGCCCACGGGTGGTGGTGGCTCATCGGGAGCTCAGCTTGAGGGGTCTTGCTGTGAAGATGGGTTCACGGCCGGCTGGGAAATCTGGTCCATTCGGAGCGTTAATTGGGCTGAGGAAGAGACCTCAGGACTGGCGTAAGTAAGGCTTAGTTGAAAGACACCAAAGACATCAAAGGGTTGAAAGGCGCACCTCCACGTGACGCCACAGGTCATGCCTTCACCATCCATAAGGGAAAAAAGGGCAGTCTGACAGTTAGATATTACTGAATAGTGCGCCTGGGGGGGGGGGGGGGTGTATATGCAATGTCGACCAAAAAATAAGTGGGTACCTCTGCCCTCGACTATACCTCTGCTGTGGGTCCTGGAATTCAAGTGACAATGACAAAAATCCTGGCAATGGAGTGGAAACATTTTTGCACATCGTCTGGCAGTCAATGAGGTAATCAGAATCATCTTTATTGCCAAGTATGTAGAACACACAATGAATTTGTCTCTGGTAGAACACGCTGCACTAGCTAGCTAGCTATTAATTATGTAGCTAACTAGCTGGCTCACTATTAATTATATAGCTAGCTAGCTATTAGTTGGCTTGCTAGATACTAGCTAGCTTTCTATCTATTTGAGATACTTCCGGGTTGAGTGATCGTTGGCGCTTGCGGCTGCCGCTGCTCACCCACAGAAAAACCTATTCTGAGACTGTAAAGTGACCTTGAGAGTTTTGAAAGGCGCTTGTAAGTGAAATGTATTATTATTATCATCAAATATTTGAGAAAAATTGAGGCACTATCCAGTTCTATTTGGGTTACTGTTTATAGCGTTAATGGCTTTGGGGAAGAAGCTTTTTAAATGTGTGCTGGATTTGGTGCGCTGGGATCGGTTGCGCCTGCTTGAGGGGAGTCGCTGCAAAAGGTGGTGGCCAGGATGCGGAGGGTCCATTAGGATTTTCTGCACCCTTGTTTGGATTCTTGCAGCATGCAAGTCCTTGAGAGTGGCTAGGGCGGTGCCAATATTTTTTTTCAACCGTCCTAACTGCCTGTTGAAATTGAATGTCAATAAGTCCTTTCATCACTTTGCTGCTGTGAAATGTAAATTTCTCCACTGTGAGACTAATAAAGGCAAATCCAATCCAATAGAATCCAATAAATGAAATTAACATAAAGTAATCTGGCCAACACAAACGCTGATTCATCAAGTTAACGGGGGAAATTGCTGATTGGAGGAGATGAGCTCAATATTTATCTCACCGTCAAGTCCGACACTTCCATGTTCCGGAGTGGACTCGCGTATCAAGTTAATGAGGTGTTAACGCGTTTGGGCGTTGATTGTTTGTACGCCAGGTCTATAATTTCTTGACTGGGGAGGAGGAAGCTGTGATTTAGCCACACGCCAAGAGCCATTGAGGCTCGCTTGCCAGAACGGAGGTGTGACACAGCGACGCTCGCACGTTAATTGTATGTTGTGTTAACGAGACACAAGGGGGATGCAGGGGGTGGGGGGCGAAAATAGATCAGCCAATGACCTATGTGATGAGAAAAGACCGCCGCTCCGACAACTCATTGCCCAATCCTTTCAACCTCCATCGCTCTCCGCGTTTCCGTGTTGTTGTTGCGCGCGTGGCACAGAGGGCGATTGGCTGTTAAAAGACCGTCGAGTTGGCCGTCAATTGGCTCCCCCAACGCCTTTATGGCCGACCATTCTATTATTTCAATTGTGGCTTCTGAAGAGAATCCCTTTTTGTGCAATCTTATTAAAGTTGAAACTAATAGGATGGTAATCAGGCCATAATCACTGCGACACCTGTGAAAAGTGGTCACTGTGTCGCCCGGCGATATTAGCTTTTTAGTCAAAAGCGAAGCGTGCAATCACCATCACCCCGAAAAAAAGTCAACGCGTTATTTCAGGGGGAGGGGGGGGGGTAGGCGAATGGTCACGTGACTTGATGTTCTGGAGCTTCAGAGCAAGTTTCAGCTCATTGTTTCGCACCCGGTCCATGACTGTTACCATTTGGTTTCAATCACCCCCTCTCTCGTTTTGTCATTTTCGGACACAGCGGGTCGCCAAAAGAAAACCAAAAGACAAAGAAAATAATAAATATGAATAAATAAATAAATAAATAGACTTGAAATATTTGAACATACTTGCATTGCGGCAATCAATTGACACTGAAAAAGAAAGTCGGTTCAAGTAGGTGAGGATCAGATTTGTGTTGCGTAATCAAAGGAAGCAGGATGGGGGCGGAGTGGGGGGGGGGGGCGATGAAGGGCTGTCAACATAGAAGGATAAAGGTTCTCAGTCGTTCAGGATTGGTATTTTACCTATGCTGGTCTGTGACTAATTGAGAGCTTTGAAAGGCGCTTAAAATGTAATGTATTATTATTATTATTATTAGTTTGTTTTGCATTTGCCCTTCGTACAGCCGCCCCCATTTCAAGCTCAGATAACTTCAGAACCATATAATTTAAGAATTCACACTTTTGTTCTGATTAAAGAAGAGAGTCTAAGGTTTCTTACACTGAATTGAATGTTTATGTAGTTCTATAACTCAATATTCTGTGGATATCCTGGAATCCGAGTGACAATGACAAAAACCCTGTCACTGGACTGGACATATTTTTGCACATCATCTGGCAGTGAATGAGTTAAGTTTCCATTTTAGTTTATTATGAGATCCTTTTACTATTTAAAAATTGTGTGTGAGATCTTAATGGCAAACAAAAAAAAGTTGCTTTCTGAAATACTTAACAAACGCCACTCAATTATTATTGTTTTCATTAATTTACATATTATGATACACTCATTAAAAATGTCATTCTGATAAACTATTAAAAAAAAACAAATGACCGTGCGGACGTGTAACCAAAAACAATATTGATCAAAACGCGGCAACGATAATTGGCCGAGGTTAATTAAAAACGCTTTGTTTAATCGCAATCAAAACACTTCAAAACAAAGCAATTACATTTTTGCCCTGGGACAGATTCCAGTAAATACATTTCGGACTTGCATAAATGTGCCCCGTCACCAGCTCGCTGGGGCGGGGTGTAGGAAGTCGGAGTGTGTCGTGCGTATGATCATGAAAATGAAAAAAAAATGATTGTGTTGGCTGCTTTTGCAATTAATTACCATGATTGACTTCAACCGCCGCTTGTTTTTGAGTGGCATTTCATCAAATTGGTTCCTTACTTAACACCCCCTCCTCCTCTTCCCGTTAATAAAGCAACAATTAAAACAGTCATTTGCATCGAACATGATAGCCTCTATTAGCTAGAGGAGAAATGTCGCGAAAGTGGGGGGTTGTGGGGGTGGAGGAAGCATACTGTATAAAAACTACACAAACAACCGTGTGCATAGTGGGGTCTTAGTGTGTGAGGCATTTGGCCTGTGGGGACAAAATTTTACATATGATGCAAAACATATTTCAACGAATCATGTCAAACCAAAACTACCAGCAGGTCGTGCTTATTTTTTTCAAGAATCAGAATCAGAATCAGAAAACCTTTATTCGTCCCACAATGGGGAAATTTGCAGTCCACAGCAGCAGCAATTGAAAGTGGATGGGGTGGGGGTGAAAGGATAGAAAACAAGATATTCTGAGCATAACAACATTAAACTGTCAACTGTATACTGTGCAAATGTAAATGTGCAAAACCGTTTCATAAAAAAACTGTACATAGTGCAAGTATCAAGAAAGGCAAATTGAAATATTGCATCAACTCATATATACAAGTCTGCAGTTTTTTTGGGTTTTTTTCTCACATGTGATCACTGAGAATTGCAAAGCCTGACAGCAGTCGGTAGGAACGAGCGGCGGTACCTCTCCTTCTTGCAGCGCGGGTGTAATAATCTCTGGCTAAAGGAGCTACCCAGTGGTGTCAGGGTGGGCAGGAGGGGTGGGAGGGGCTGTCCATCATAGCTTTTAGTCTAGCTAGCGTCCGTCTGTTGCCCACCTCCTCCAGAGAGTCCAGCGAGTAGCCCAGGACAGAACTGGCCCTCTTGACAAGGTGTTCCAGTCTTTTTCTGTCCCGGGTGGTGATGCTGCCTGACCAGCAGACAATTCCATTGTGGATGGCTGAGGCCACTACAGAGTCATAGAAAGTCTTTAGGAGTGACCCCTGAACTCCAAAAGACCTCAGTTTCCTGAGTAGGAAGAGGCAATTCTGTCCCTTTTTAATTAGGGCATCCGTGTTAGTAGTCCAGTCCAGTTTATCGTTGAGAGTAACACCCAGGTACTTGTAGGAGGTCACCCTCTCAATGTCCGAACCCTGGATGTTCAACGAGGCAGGTGAGGATTGTTTCCTGCAGAAGTCCACCACCAGCTCCTTGGTTTTCCCAGTGTTTATCTGGAGATGATTCTGCTGGCACCAGTCCACAAAGTCCTTTGTCAGTCCCCTGTACTCCCTATCGTCTCCGTCTGTAATGAGGCCGACAATAGCTGAGACGTCAGAGAACTTCTGAAGGTGGCAGGTTGGGGTGTGGTAGTTGAAGTCCGAGGTGTAGAGGGTGAACAGGAATGGAGCCAGGACTGTCCCCTGCGGCGCTCCGGTGCTGCAGAGAAGCCTGTCCGACTCACAGTTCTTTGCCCTCACATACTGTGGCCTGTTTGTGAGGTAATCAGTAATCCAGGATGTAAGGTGATGATCGTCTCCGGCATGCCGCAGCTTGTCCCCCTGTAGATTTGGCTGGATGGTGTTGAAGGCACTGGAGAAATCGAAGAACGTGATCCTCACCGTGCTCCCAGCATTCTTCAGGTGCAGAAACGCAGAGTGGAGTAGGTAGATGATGGCATCGTCCACGCCGATGCTGGGCTGGTAGGCAAACTGTAGCAGGTCCAGCGATGAACTTGCCCGCGGTCGCAGGTGGGCAAGTACGAGTCTCTCCAGCGTCTTCATCAGGTGAGACGTCAGTGCCACCGGTCTGTAGCTGTTGAGCTCCTTTGGGTTGGCAGAGAGAGAGAGACAATATTTAGAGCCTGTAAGGTCAGCAAGTGTGTTTTGCAGGAGCCATGATCATATATTTTTTGACAATTCATTTTTTTTAAATTTTGAGCACATAAATTGTGAAATATTTTGTTCACATGCACAACTGGGTCCAAGCCCCCACCCATTTTCTGACATGATATCCGACAGAATAATCAAGCACCAGATGTAGGTCTGCCAGGTTCTGTCACAACCAAAAGTTTGACTGCATCCAGTATTGGACTTTTCAATGTGCTATTCTTTGTTATTTATCTGTGAATTACATCCCATTGGTGCTGCCAGCAATTTTTTGTTTCATAAATGTGCTGAGTTCCAACACTTGGTGTGCTCTTTATGTAGTTTTTAGATTTGTATGTTTAATCTATGGAAAGTATCACTTGTCTTTTAATTACATATTGGATTGGATTGGATTTGCCTTTATTAGTCTCACTGTGGAGAAATTTACATTTCACAGCAGCAAAGTGATGAAAGGAATGAAAGTAGAAAAAAGAAATACATGAGCTGCTGGAAAGGCAGACACTCTCGCGGCGCCGGCTTGAAGTCAAAAGAACAAAAAAAAACTAAATAACAAACAATATGACAACACAAAGACAACATGACAAAACAAAGACACAGAGAGTCATTCATTCTTGAGGACTTGCTGTACCCTCTTTGTGATGACATGAAGCAGTTCTAGGTGAAAGAGAGGATCAAAGCGTCTTTCCACCAGTGGATCAGGGACATCATGGTGGAACGTGCACGTCGACTACAAGCTAAATGTTGAAAGCAAACACGCAGCTGTAGCATCCATTGACGAAAAGAGATTGCCTCACATAAATCTGCTTCGATTCCAAGCCGCAACAGTTCCACATAGGCATCGGCGCTCTGCGCTGACGCTCCTTTCTTCTTATCGCGGGCTCCTCAAGCCATGCATACATCCAGCCGCAGACTGTCCAACAGTACTGACCTTTCCGCTGAACAAAGCAGGGCTGTGAAGATGCTGCCCTTTACAAGCGCAAAAAAGCACAATGGCCCCAGTGGTGTCCAGCGATGACAGTCGAATGGCACCGACATTCCTCCCATTCAAAAACAGTACTGGCATATTCATGCTGCCGAAAAGGCGCAACCGCTCAGCACAGTCTCCTCCTTGATGAATGTCATGGTCAAAAATGCTATCAAGTAAATTATCACTGCTCACGTACCAATTTCAATGGCAGCCTCCGATCTTGTCAATAATTGAAATACATCAACCTGAAATTTCAACATTCAAGACATTGTGCTAAGAAAATAAATACAAATTGCTTTCGTATTAACAACTGCGTGTAAAACGTTCAAGATTGAAATAAAAGTGCTGGACAAAATTGCTGTGTTCAGAAGTTTAGACAAATATTAAAAAAAAAACACTCCATATGTTGAAATAAAAGCTATTGTCTCTGTGTTGTATTGAAATGTGCCAGAAACAAGTGCACATGACACATATACATAAAAACAATGCATTGTTCCAGCTGCCAAACCTAACCTTTCCTTAGTTTCAAATCTAACCTTAACTGCGTTTTGCGGACATTCTCATTAATTTATCAATGCGGTTTTTCACGAAATATTTTACTCCCTTCCAAGTTCTCCCTTTCAATTCTTCTGGTGAAGCCTTAATGCAGTTCATGCATTCGTCTTTGCCTGGAACCTTGAGAGACCTGATGGAGTCCATCAAGGTTTTCTCCACAGCGTGGATTTCTTCTTCTGTCCACTTTTTTACCTTCATTTTTACTTCTTCCTTCCCTATATAAAATAGGACAGTAAATTAATATTCCTCCAAAAGTCACAGGCAATTGCTGTCTAAAGTAATCATTGGTCTGTTTTGTAACAGTTTTGTAGTTTTTATACATCAAATGATAACACATTTACAAGCCACTAGATAACAGTTTACCTTCAGAGATCTTCACCAGCTCCGCCCTACCATCCAATTTACCTATTAGTAGTAAACACAGAATAAATATATTGAGTTCAACAAAATCAGGAATATGTACTTCGGTGCTATGTTCACGGTGCAGGTCTGAATGCAATTCAGATTTTCTTGGTGGGATCAATTTATTTTGTATTTTTGTGTTTCTTTCCCTATCAAAGTCTGTCTCATCGTTTAGGCTCTGCAATGCATTCTCTCACAGAAATGGCAGACATTGTTATTGTTAGATGTTAGTTGGTTAGTATATGTTAGTGGTTAGTGAGTCTGCATTACTAGAGCGCACCACGTTCTTGGGGAATGACGTTGCAGCCAACATCACTCATCACCAAAAGTCAAAATTTTGGCAATGATCTGAGCTATTGTCACTCCCCCCTGTTGAAACATGAAAAGTCTCAATTTGCCAATTCGGAACGTGTTTGCGTGATCCGTCTTCGACATTGCACAGAATATAAATTTGCATAAAACCGTTTGTCAATCATTGGTCCATAATTTTGGAGGCCAAATTTTGGCATGTCGCCACATTGTTTGGTTGGAGGACAACCTTCCACAATTTTTTATCACAAGTTGACATGGTCAGCAACATTATGGCAAGCTGCGTAGATGGTCATCATACTCGCCTTTTGTCATTCAGTTGGAGGGCACCAGTTGGCAGTCAGTTTCGCTTCTGCATCGGACATCCATTCGCGCAACCCAGCTTCATCTGCGGTCACCCTGGCACGGATTCCGCAGGAGTCCTCCCCTTCTGAAGGACCTCCTTCTCCCAATTCTGAAAGAAGCTGGTTAGCGTGGAAGACCCTATACAATATATCTGATTCCGCCTGAATCTCTGACTGACATCAGTGCCCACTCAACTCATTTGCCAATTTCATTCTTACCGGCGAGAAATTCCTTTAATGTGCACTGCAGCCAATTACTTTAATGTGCACTGCATCCAATTCATAATAATAATGTTAATTCGTAATCAAATTAATCTTGCACTTTTAGTCGTAACTATAAACTACTTTTGAACTGAGAAATGTCATCACTGTACACAAAGGTAGCCAGAAGATGAATCAGCATCTGCGGCTGTCTTAATAAACGTTGGATTTCCTCCATCGCATCTCCAACATTGAATAGTTTTCATTCGATCAAGCCTAATTGTAACAATTTGTCGCTCGCTAGATGGTTGGATGAGAAATATGTGCAAAGAATAAAAATTGTCATGCATTTAAATAAATGCCAAACAGTATACTTTTGGAAATCAAAATTATTCTCAATAGGGGCTTTGTCATCGATCCCAATTATCAGTTGGGTGTGCCAACTCTAGTTGTGTAGGTGCATGCCACCAGCCGTTGCGGCCTCTCCTTTGTTGGATCTCCTATGACAATTGAAGCAGAGATTAAATTTTGTTTCCAAAAACACCAAGAATCAAAATGCAGTTCAATTCAGCAGCCTAGAAAATCACAGGTTGGGTGGATGCAAGTGGCTTGTGCATCCCACAGTTCACGAATTCGTCCTGTAAATGGAACAATTTCTCAACCACTGTCTCCCAGCTCTGTTTGCGACTTGTTTCGGTTCACCACATCATCTGCATAAAAGCATAATGAAAAAGGTTAAGCATCATATTTTGCAAATCAATCTTGTCCTCTTCAAATTAATTTATTCGCTTAGAAACTAACAAAGGTGAATCTGATAAAATTCAATTTGTTATCATATCTATGAATCAAATAATCTGTTCTTTGACTTCAGCGGATTAACAAATTGTCAGGTCAAAAATTATCGATACGCTTATTCACTATCAATATTGTAGAAAATCAATAAAGCTATCTTTCATGAAAACGGCTCATAATTTCAACGGGTTAATTTCTATTAAGTAATCAATTATCAGTGAATCCAGCAACATCTACCTTGCCAATTTCCATCCAATTCAAGATAAATGTTCCTGTAATTTAGCTTAATTCACTGATTATTTTATGTAATTCTTCCAAATTTTCCTGTCATTTACGAGAGGTCAACACCCTGGAATGTGGCGGGGGCCTCTGGGTGTTAAACCCCTCTTTGAAGCCCTGTACTGACAAAAAACCTTGATAAGGGGCATCGTAAATAACTGTGGCTTCTCGCAAATTGCCTAATCAAGCCGTATACAGAACAAAATTTAGCTCAATCTAACAAAACTAATCCTATAATTTTATAATTAACTCATTGACTGTCATTTTATACAATTTCCATTTCATTCTGCATTCACCCAAATCAGGATTTCAAAATTACTTGTCCCAGTCGCAGACAAAAACATTGTAATTCTGACTTCAAGGTGTTCAATTCTCTTAGTGAAAACACTTTATCAAACCTAACAAAAATACACTCAAATTCACTCAAGTTCAGCCACTGTTTCTTCATTTGTTTGTTTCAAGTGGACGGTATTCGTCAAAAAGCTATGGGGAAAAAACAGTTATGTCATTCATGAGGACGTCGAGCGGAGACGAAAGTCTCCTCGCTGCATGGTTGGACAGGTTTCCCGATGAGACAGGATAGTCCACTCCACAGCACCCGGCCGAGTCCTCTTGTAATGACAAGGCAGCCTCTCGTCCTGTGGAGAAGAGAGGCCTCGGCGGCAGAATCACATTCGGAAGGAACAATGTCTTTTTTACACAACACGTTTGTGAATGTTAACGTAACCCTTTATTAATTATATTTTCGTTTATTAACCTATTCGCGAATGAATCAATTTGCCGATCTCAGAATGTGGCTGTGAATTCACCCCAACCCCCTCTTACGGGCAGAGAAAAAAGGAGGAGGGAGTGTGCTGTCCACTTTATCTGCTGGCAGACCCCCCCCCCTCCCTTTGTCTTCGCGAAGCTCACACAACGCGTGTACGTACACACCAACACATAAAAGCACACAATGCACGCACAAAAAGACGAAAGACAAAGACAAAGAACACAAAGGGAAGACAAAAAGACACACACAAAGACGGCTCCCCCAAACGCCCCCTCCCCCAGCCGACCCCCTCTGTCCCCTGCAACGGCTAGCAATCCACAATCTATTGCAGCTGCATTTAAACAAAAAAAGAACACATAATCCCCCGGGCCAAAATTATTTATTTTCTCCAATTTGTCATTTTTTTTTCCAGTCCTAGCACAAATAAATAAATTCCAGGAATTCACCCCTTGTGAAGAATTCTTCCTGGAAGATTCCGGTCTTATTTTTCGTTCGCCGGCGTGCGGAAGCAGACATATCTCGACCCGAGATGGTGTCGATCAGGCACGTACGAAACCTTCGTACATCGGCTCGAATTAAGATGATCCGCCTTGACCTGATCAAAATTTGATTACTAGCCGGAGATACGCAGATTAACCGTAAATAGAATTACTTTTTTGGGCCAGAAGAATCCCACAATGCATTCACCCAACATAGCTGCATGCTAGCGGTGAAACTCACCCATGAAGCATTCCTGAGAGACGCACACCAGAAGAGAGGGGCTGCCCACTCGGACACTCTCGAAAGACACAGCCCCCCCCCCCCCTCCCGAAGCCATCAGCTAGGATCCGGAGTTTTCAGCACCAAATGTTGTATTATTTTGATCCGTCTGTGTAAGCTCTCAGTCGTACAGGAGTGGTCCATCGATGAGAAGGTTTCTTCAGCCGTCATCTGTACAAAAGTGAAGGTTTCGGACGTTTCGCCTCCTATCCAAGAGGCTTCGTCAGCGAACTAAAGTCTGACTGGTCGTATCGGCCCCATTTATATATCCCTAATGTCCAGACCTGGTGGCGCCGGACACAGCTATGATAGGTCCCTACAGTCAGGTTGGGGGGGGGGCGCGGGACCCCCCCCCCTGTGGCCCCACTGATTGTTCCTACATTCCTGACTAACGATTGGCCTATTACACCCACTCCCCCCGGTATCACCTCATCAGCATAACGACCCTCATCAGCATTGCGAAAGTTGCCTAACCTGTTTTGCCTGAGCAGGCTATTGTATGAACGATCCAAATTGAACCTCACACCACCAGACCGGTTTAATGAAGGATTTTGTTGTTTTATAAGAATCGCCTCTTTCACCCCCCTTTCAAACCATCTATGTTCTTTCGCTAAGATTTTAACCTCATTGTCGTCAAATGAGTGGTTGCTAGCTTTTAGGTGCAAATGTACTGCCGATTGAGGCCCACTAGTATTATCCCTGCGATGTTGATAAAGTCTTTTTTTGAGAATTTGTTGAGTCTCCCCAATGTACTGCTCTTTACAATTTTCATTCTTACAATGTATGGAATAAACTACATTACTTTGTTTTTCATTTGGTAGCCTATCTTTTGGATGCACTAATTTTTGCCTTAACGTGTTTATCGGTTTGAAATAAGTAGGAATTTTATGTTGCCAAAGGACTCTTTGTAATTTTTCAGAAACTCCTGCAATGTACGGTACTGCTACTCCTCTCCTTTTAGAATCTTGAGAATTATTGGTTTCGTTCGCTATTCTTTCTTTCTGACATTTGTTGAATGACCACTGAGGGTACCCACAGTTAGTGAGTGCTCTCCTGATATGTTTTGACTCCTTTTCTCTACCTTCAGTGCTAGTTGGTATTAGTTTAGCCCTATGCTGGAGGGTTCTGATAACTCCTAGTTTATGTTGTAAAGGGTGGTTAGAGTCAAAAAGTAAGTATTGGTCAGTGTGCGTAGCCTTCCTAAAGACTTCTGTTTTTAGCGCTCTGTCCTCTTTTATAATTACTTTACAATCCAAGAAGGCTAGTTGGTTCTCTTGAATGTCCTCACGAGTAAATTTAATGTTGAAGTCTACAGAGTTGAGATGATCTGTGAAGGATTGAATTTCTTGTTTCTTAATTATGACAAAAGTATCGTCCACATATCTAAACCAGTGTCTAGGTTTTGTCCCTGGGAAGGATGTGAGGGCCTGTTTCTCCATCTCTTCCATGTAAAGATTAGCCACTATGGGTGAAACTGGTGAGCCCATAGCACAACCATGGATTTGTTTATAAAATTTTTCCCGAAATTGAAAATACGTAGTATTAAGGCAGATTTCTAATAATTGGCAGATGTGATCCGGTTTCAGTTTGGTTCTTTCATGCAGAGAAACATCCGCCAGCAGCCTCGTCCTCACCACTGAGACTGCTGCTGGGGTTGGGACAGATGTAAAGAGAGAAGTCACATCGTATGATGCCAAAGTTTCCTCAGGTTCCAATATGAGGTCTTTGATCCTCTCTACAAACCCTGTGGTGTTCTCTACGTGGTATTCTGTGTTACCAACCAACGGAGCTAAAATTGTTTTTAAATATTTGGCAACCGGATTTAGTAGATAAAATGCAACAAAATTATACTAGGAAAATTCTAAATTTGCGAATTAGGAGACTTAACATAGAGATAAAAAACAAACAGTCAGAAATAGAAACTTATTATCAGCGATTACAAACTAATCTTACCCACAAAATCTATCAGGAAGTGTGTGAATTTACTAAATCCGGTTATATGAGGCACCACAGCAAAACCAAAGAGAGACAAAAGGGTAAATTTCAAAAATTACTTTTACTGAAACAATCTCAGCTACTGGTAAACACGCGTAAAATTAGGTATGAACAGTTTGCAAGGGAGAATTGGATCAAAAATTTGTCAGACAGAGATCTCTCAGAGACAGAAAAGGCGGTACTTACCAAAGGTTTAAATTTCTCAGTGACTCCTAAAACTATACCTACAATAGATTATATCACAGCTACTGAATCGGCTATTAAAAATAACAAACTTTCGTATGCAGAGGCAGATGATCTACGCATTAAAATATCAGCTCTTCTCAGTAGTGCCAAACTTCCTCCGTCCAACATAACATTAGAAGAGAGAAAGGCGTCAACTACTCTACAAAAAGACAAAAATATTACTATTTTGCCAGCAGACAAGGGCAGATGCACAGTGCTGCTCAACACATTGGATTATGAAGACAAAATAAATAGGTTAATCAGTGATTCTAACACGTATGAGCAACTAAAAAGGGACCCTTCCAATAGATACAAGAAAGAAATGATTGACTGTCTCCAAAAGCTAGAGAAAGGAAAACATATAGATAAACAGATGTATTTTAGATTATACCCGGGAGAGGCCACGCCATGTATCTATGGCCTGCCAAAAATACATAAAGAAGGGTTCCCCCTCCGACCCATTGTTTGTAGCATTGACTCCTCTACATACAATGTAGCCAAATATTTAAAAACAATTTTAGCTCCGTTGGTTGGTAACACAGAATACCACGTAGAGAACACCACAGGGTTTGTAGAGAGGATCAAAGACCTCATATTGGAACCTGAGGAAACTTTGGCATCATACGATGTGACTTCTCTCTTTACATCTGTCCCAACCCCAGCAGCAGTCTCAGTGGTGAGGACGAGGCTGCTGGCGGATGTTTCTCTGCATGAAAGAACCAAACTGAAACCGGATCACATCTGCCAATTATTAGAAATCTGCCTTAATACTACGTATTTTCAATTTCGGGAAAAATTTTATAAACAAATCCATGGTTGTGCTATGGGCTCACCAGTTTCACCCATAGTGGCTAATCTTTACATGGAAGAGATGGAGAAACAGGCCCTCACATCCTTCCCAGGGACAAAACCTAGACACTGGTTTAGATATGTGGACGATACTTTTGTCATAATTAAGAAACAAGAAATTCAATCCTTCACAGATCATCTCAACTCTGTAGACTTCAACATTAAATTTACTCGTGAGGACATTCAAGAGAACCAACTAGCCTTCTTGGATTGTAAAGTAATTATAAAAGAGGACAGAGCGCTAAAAACAGAAGTCTTTAGGAAGGCTACGCACACTGACCAATACTTACTTTTTGACTCTAACCACCCTTTACAACATAAACTAGGAGTTATCAGAACCCTCCAGCATAGGGCTAAACTAATACCAACTAGCACTGAAGGTAGAGAAAAGGAGTCAAAACATATCAGGAGAGCACTCACTAACTGTGGGTACCCTCAGTGGTCATTCAACAAATGTCAGAAAGAAAGAATAGCGAACGAAACCAATAATTCTCAAGATTCTAAAAGGAGAGGAGTAGCAGTACCGTACATTGCAGGAGTTTCTGAAAAATTACAAAGAGTCCTTTGGCAACATAAAATTCCTACTTATTTCAAACCGATAAACACGTTAAGGCAAAAATTAGTGCATCCAAAAGATAGGCTACCAAATGAAAAACAAAGTAATGTAGTTTATTCCATACATTGTAAGAATGAAAATTGTAAAGAGCAGTACATTGGGGAGACTCAACAAATTCTCAAAAAAAGACTTTATCAACATCGCAGGGATAATACTAGTGGGCCTCAATCGGCAGTACATTTGCACCTAAAAGCTAGCAACCACTCATTTGACGACTATGAGGTTAAAATCTTAGCGAAAGAACATAGATGGTTTGAAAGGGGGGTGAAAGAGGCGATTCTTATAAAACAACAAAATCCTTCATTAAACCGGTCTGGTGGTGTGAGGTTCAATTTGGATCGTTCATACAATAGCCTGCTCAGGCAAAACAGGTTAGGCAACTTTCGCAATGCTGATGAGGGTCGTTATGCTGATGAGGTGATACCGGGGGGAGTGGGTGTAATAGGCCAATCGTTAGTCAGGAATGTAGGAACAATCAGTGGGGCCACAGGGGGGGGGTCCCGCGCCCCCCCCCCCAACCTGACTGTAGGGACCTATCATAGCTGTGTCCGGCGCCACCAGGTCTGGACATTAGGGATATATAAATGGGGCCGATACGACCAGTCAGACTTTAGTTCGCTGACGAAGCCTCTTGGATAGGAGGCGAAACGTCCGAAACCTTCACTTTTGTACAGATGACGGCTGAAGAAACCTTCTCATCGATGGACCACTCCTGTACGACTGAGAGCTTACACAGGCGTATTGCTGCCAACTTTGGGAGAGACATCCTTCTGCTGGTACGTAACTTAGAAAAGGCCACCTTTAAATTAGCTGATTTAAAGAACCACCTCAGATTCAATCTTAGATGTAGACAGAGCCGGTTAATTCCTAAATGCTTGAAGCAAGCACCCCTGGAACCCGGATACTTAGCCGATAAAATGCAACAAAATTATACTAGGAAAATTCTAAATTTGCGAATTAGGAGACTTAACATAGAGATAAAAAACAAACAGTCAGAAATAGAAACTTATTATCAGCGATTACAAACTAATCTTACCCACAAAATCTATCAGGAAGTGTGTGAATTTACTAAATCCGGTTATATGAGGCACCACAGCAAAACCAAAGAGAGACAAAAGGGTAAATTTCAAAAATTACTTTTACTGAAACAATCTCAGCTACTGGTAAACACGCGTAAAATTAGGTATGAACAGTTTGCAAGGGAGAATTGGATCAAAAATTTGTCAGACAGAGATCTCTCAGAGACAGAAAAGGCGGTACTTACCAAAGGTTTAAATTTCTCAGTGACTCCTAAAACTATACCTACAATAGATTATATCACAGCTACTGAATCGGCTATTAAAAATAACAAACTTTCGTATGCAGAGGCAGATGATCTACGCATTAAAATATCAGCTCTTCTCAGTAGTGCCAAACTTCCTCCGTCCAACATAACATTAGAAGAGAGAAAGGTGTTAACTACTCTACAAAAAGACAAAAATATTACTATTTTGCCAGCAGACAAGGGCAGATGCACAGTGCTGCTCAACACATTGGATTATGAAGACAAAATAAATAGGTTAATCAGTGATTCTAACACGTATGAGCAACTAAAAAGGGACCCTTCCAATAGATACAAGAAAGAAATGATTGACTGTCTCCAAAAGCTAGAGAAAGGAAAACATATAGATAAACAGATGTATTTTAGATTATACCCGGGAGAGGCCACGCCATGTATCTATGGCCTGCCAAAAATACATAAAGAAGGGTTCCCCCTCCGACCCATTGTTTGTAGCATTGACTCCTCTACATACAATGTAGCCAAATATTTAAAAACAATTTTAGCTCCGTTGGTTGGTAACACAGAATACCACGTAGAGAACACCACAGGGTTTGTAGAGAGGATCAAAGACCTCATATTGGAACCTGAGGAAACTTTGGCATCATACGATGTGACTTCTCTCTTTACATCTGTCCCAACCCCAGCAGCAGTCTCAGTGGTGAGGACGAGGCTGCTGGCGGATGTTTCTCTGCATGAAAGAACCAAACTGAAACCGGATCACATCTGCCAATTATTAGAAATCTGCCTTAATACTACGTATTTTCAATTTCGGGAAAAATTTTATAAACAAATCCATGGTTGTGCTATGGGCTCACCAGTTTCACCCATAGTGGCTAATCTTTACATGGAAGAGATGGAGAAACAGGCCCTCACATCCTTCCCAGGGACAAAACCTAGACACTGGTTTAGATATGTGGACGATACTTTTGTCATAATTAAGAAACAAGAAATTCAATCCCTCACAGATCATCTCAACTCTGTAGACTTCAACATTAAATTTACTCGTGAGGACATTCAAGAGAACCAACTAGCCTTCTTGGATTGTAAAGTAATTATAAATGAGGACAGAGCGCTAAAAACAGAAGTCTTTAGGAAGGCTACGCACACTGACCAATACTTACTTTTTGACTCTAACCACCCTTTACAACATAAACTAGGAGTTATCAGAACCCTCCAGCATAGGGCTAAACTAATACCAACTAGCACTGAAGGTAGAGAAAAGGAGTCAAAACATATCAGGAGAGCACTCACTAACTGTGGGTACCCTCAGTGGTCATTCAACAAATGTCAGAAAGAAAGAATAGCGAACGAAACCAATAATTCTCAAGATTCTAAAAGGAGAGGAGTAGCAGTACCGTACATTGCAGGAGTTTCTGAAAAATTACAAAGAGTCCTTTGGCAACATAAAATTCCTACTTATTTCAAACCGATAAACACGTTAAGGCAAAAATTAGTGCATCCAAAAGATAGGCTACCAAATGAAAAACAAAGTAATGTAGTTTATTCCATACATTGTAAGAATGAAAATTGTAAAGAGCAGTACATTGGGGAGACTCAACAAATTCTCAAAAAAAGACTTTATCAACATCGCAGGGATAATACTAGTGGGCCTCAATCGGCAGTACATTTGCACCTAAAAGCTAGCAACCACTCATTTGACGACAATGAGGTTAAAATCTTAGCGAAAGAACATAGATGGTTTGAAAGGGGGGTGAAAGAGGCGATTCTTATAAAACAACAAAATCCTTCATTAAACCGGTCTGGTGGTGTGAGGTTCAATTTGGATCGTTCATACAATAGCCTGCTCAGGCAAAACAGGTTAGGCAACTTTCGCAATGCTGATGAGGGTCGTTATGCTGATGAGGTGATACCGGGGGGAGTGGGTGTAATAGGCCAATCGTTAGTCAGGAATGTAGGAACAATCAGTGGGGCCACAGGGGGGGGGTCCCGCGCCCCCCCCCCCCAACCTGACTGTAGGGACCTATCATAGCTGTGTCCGGCGCCACCAGGTCTGGACATTAGGGATATATAAATGGGGCCGATACGACCAGTCAGACTTTAGTTCGCTGACGAAGCCTCTTGGATAGGAGGCGAAACGTCCGAAACCTTCACTTTTGTACAGATGACGGCTGAAGAAACCTTCTCATCGATATTATTTTGATCGTTCGTCCTTGGTTCATTGCTTCGACGGGTATTGATGGAAGAGGATAGTTAAATCATCAGGAAGCCAGGTGTAGAACAGAAAGTTGGTTTAATCTTGAAGATAGCGGAGACATTGTGGGAGGTCAGCACAGGATGAAGGCAGAGAGAAGAGAGCGTGAGAGAGCGAGACTGCGGGAGTATTTATGCGGCGCACAGTGTGTGACGCGATAGGATGTGACATAATGTAAATATGACATCATGTAAAGGAAGGCAGGATATGATGTATCAGGAAGTCCAAAATGTAAACAGAGATTACAGAGCGATGTTTAGAGATGTTCGTATGGCGATTTACCCTAACATCTATGCTTGTCTGTGACTGTAAAGTTTCCTTGAGAGCTTTGAAACAGGCTTAAAATGTAATGTATTATTATTAACATCATTATCATTATTATTATGATGATGATTATTATTATTATCGTAAATACAAATAAAACACAACATATTTGTACCGTCTGTAATATACCCGACAGCAAACACAACTGGATTTCGGGTGGGTACGTTGCCGTCTCAGCATCAGTGACTGCTTGTCCCTCCTCTCATTCTCCTTGTGCAAGATTAGATTAGATTACATTACATTAAATTACCCTTTATTAGACTCACTGTGGAGAAATTAATAAGTATTCTGAATTTACAATTATTTTCTGTGTCAACATTAATATATACTGACATGTATGACACCAATGGTCTCCATTTTCGGGAAGGCATTGAACAAAACATGTTGACCTAAAACAATGTTAAAGTCATAAACATACCAGATGATTGGCGATGATGTTGATGTAGGAGTACATTTTGTCATATATTTATCGTCCTCATCATCAGTGCCTGACATATCATTGTCAACACATAGTTTTTCTGGGGAACAGAGGAAACACAGATAAAACTTCAACTGGCAGAGAAAAAAAATGGCTGCTATTATTTCCTAAAATATGCAGATGTGTTCTTACCAAGGGGATCAATGTTGATTTCCTCCAAATTTTTGTCCTTAAACTGGGACAAACTTCCGGTTTCCAGAGCGATGGGTACCTTGCTAATTTTTGCAAGCTGCAATGTGCCCTCCGGAAGCCGATAAAAATTGACGGTGCACTCTGATATCATGGCCTAGGAAGTCTGCCAGCTCGTCCATTTCATTGTCTTTTCAATTGAGACATTGTGGCCATGTGCTTACTCAGACAATGCGTCCAGATTTTTTTGCCCCGCAGTTTAGGGCTGTCTGACGAATTACATCAGATCCTCTGAAGTGACTGGGAGCTTGTGGTCTTTCAAAAAAGAATGTGTTTTCATCCAGTATCCCACATTAATGACGAGTATTGGCAAGTAACGTCATGGATGTCTGCACTTCAGGTGTGAAGAGAATGGGAACCTTTCGCCCTCGTTTACCTTGTATTTCAATTCTTTGGAAGTGCCGACACACTTTCCGCTCAAGGTCAGACAAAGCCAGCTCCACATCCGGATGTGTCGACAATGTATCTTTCAAAGTAAACGCAGTAAGTGGCATCTTAGAAACTTCCCCTTCTCTTCTCTGGTTCAAAAATGATAATTTCGCAAAGTGTAACTTTTGGAAGTTCTCCCCAATGTTGCCTACTTGTGTCTTCTTTGAGTATTGTTTGGTACACCTGTCTTTGGACCTCAAGATTCTCATGCATCTTTTTCACATCTTCGGTAAAAGGCAGAAGTTGTGAAACATTCCATTTTGCCTGACGCAGGTTTCTGAGGGACTTTGAGGACACACATTCACTCCATCTGGTGCCACAGATTTGTTTGAACACCCGTGCATTATTAATGGCATCGTCATCACCTGAGAGTAATCCTTCACATTCAATAATATTTGCAATTTTCCTGAGGTTGTGGCCTAACTTGAGTGCTAAAGATGGTATTTCGAATGCATTTAACTGCTCATTTAAGCCAGCCACCTTCATCACTGCTTCGATCACATGAGGGAAATTTACTTGGATGAAGAAATCCACCATGTCTTTAAGCTTTCCTTTTTTCTTCCCCTGTAGAAGCAGTCGTCTTGTCTCACGCATCTTCTGTCTGATGTCGTCATGTTTTGAGACATAATGCCCATGCTTATTGAAGAGTTCCCCAAATTTCAGAATCACATTTTCGTTACGCACAGCATGTGTGATTGCATCTTGATGCATATCAAGCACCATTTTCCAAAACTGTTCATTTACACCATCTGGAATTGGCTGAGCATATTTACACAAGGCCTGAAACCTAGTCTTTCCTGGTTTCAAATTTTGCACATGCATGTTTAAGTGACACCTCTGCATGTGCCTCCACATTGCTCTCCTCATAAAGTAGCCCTGACAATTCACACAATGCATGTGATCTTTGGCGTCCACGTTTGTTTTGGATTGCTGACGAGGTATCAACGTTCCTTGACCTTCACGAAGAACGTCATTGTTATGGGCACGATTCCCTTTATTTATGAGACGATCCAGTTGGATTCTTCTCCCTTTGGAGCTAGTTGGAATTTGCCACTTCATGGGCTATCTTTGTGTTGTGTTATCAAATGGCGTGCAATTTTTCTGTAAGGGTAGGAGCAAACCACACAGAAGTGAGATTAATTGTAGAGCCTGCCACCTGTTTTCCTTTTAAAAGTCATGACAGAACCACTGGATGAAGCTGTTTACTGGTGTTCTGAGTCAGGTGAGTGGCACAAGTCACGCGTCTTTGTGTCTGTGGCTTAAGAACATGGCCAGGTGTAAACTTTTTGATTCATGAGGTTTATGGTGAAAAATTTTGAACTTCAGCATGCTCATTCTCGTATTAGACATTGTAATAGGAAGACAATTGTTTTGAATAGGAAGACAATTGTTTTGAAGAGATG
Source organism: Hippocampus bargibanti (assembly GCF_051943395.1). Taxonomy (NCBI): domain Eukaryota; kingdom Metazoa; phylum Chordata; class Actinopteri; order Syngnathiformes; family Syngnathidae; genus Hippocampus; species Hippocampus bargibanti. Next base: position 2,914,010 of record NC_142751.1, on the reverse strand, counting down.
CCCGTTGGACCATAAATGATGCAGCCTATCTAAGTGTTGCTTTAATTACTCTTGAAAAGCATTTTTCCCTCTCACTGTATGTATTTTTGATACCGTCCAGTGATTTCATGGTATCCTTTATTATTCTCATAATAATATGAGAGTGAATATGCATCTAATAGCTATTCAAAACATACTAAGAAATGTTATATCCAGGTTTTCAAAAAAAAATGTTTTTTCCAATATCTATGATTAATAGAATCAGAATCAGAAAGCCTTTAATAGTCCCACAATGGGGGAATTTGCAATAGATTAAGCACGATAGATTCTTATGATGATACTGACCGGCCTCTGGAGCTCAGGGACACTTGCATTATGACCAACATCACTCGAAGTGTGGTCATGGCTGTTGTCATCATTGGAGCTCTCTTTGTGATTTATCTGAAAAACAAACAAAAAAAACATCAAATCAACTGCCAATGAAAGCATGTTTGGTTACAGCATAAACGGGTTACTCTCTTCAGATATTATGTGTCACAAAATGCAGGTGGCTGAAGTCTAAGGATTTGACACTGGAACTGAAGTCTCAAGTTTTTTTAAAACAGTGTTGATAAAGTTAAGTTTAACTTCATTTCATTTGTGGCAGACTATAGTTCAGCGAATGTTGCATTCAATCAAATTCGGTCCTTATACCTTGGTTGACATTTGTGCTTGAGTCTTCTCAGATCTTTCCATCTCATATCTCATCCAACGACTTTGATCCTGCAAAAACAAAAATTACATTTTGAGATGTTTATCATGTTGTTTCTTTGTATTTATTTATTGTCATTTGTGGCACTTTTGGAAATACAGTTGCATGTTATTTTATTTTTTTGCCATAACCAATATTGGTTAATGGCTTGATTAGAGCACATTAATGGCTTAATCTGCTCTATTCACTGCAAATAACTAAATGATCACTGTCCTTATTTCTGACAAGAATTCCAATAAATAGCCTTAAAACATTCACTTCAAATTGTGAGATTACAATTGCTGCCACTTTTATTCCTGTCTCTGGCTGTTTGGATCAATCTGTATACACATGAAATGTGTACAATATATGTGTGTATCTGGGAAATGTGTATCTGGGAAATTAAAAAAGGTTTGTGTCTGAAAAGGGGTCAAAGTCTAAAATGGATGGGGCCAGATTTAACTAGATTGCCCAAGTATACAAAACTGATTGGAATACATCAAAATACATTCATTGGAGCATGATATTTCTAAATTACAAAAAAAAAAAAACATAATTTGTTTAAAATCTATATTTCTAATATACAATTTTAATTCAAGTAAAATAATGTATTCATCCATAAAACAACAAACTATGTCTATTTTCTTAAGTTACAATACAATAAATGCTGTGCTATTTTGATATGCTACGGTACAGAGATGTGTTTGAGTTTACAATAGAATCGGGGCTGCAGTATTAGCTGTATGTATCAATTTAATTCTCATGTCATCTCATTTTCCGTACCACTTATTCCTCATTAGGGTCGCGGGGGTTGCTGGAGCCTATCTCAGCTGTCTTCGGGCACAAGGCGGGGGACACCCTGAATTGGTTGCCAGCCAATCGCAGGGCACACAAAGACGTACAACAGTCACTCTCACACTCACACCTAGGGACAACTTGGAATGGTCAATCTGCCTGCCATGCATGTTTTTGGAGTGTGGGAGGTAACCGGAGGACCCGGAGAAAACCCACGCAGGTCCGGGGAGAACATGCAAACTCCACACAGGGAGGCGGGACCGGGACGCGAACCGGCGACCTCTGCACTGTGAAGCCGGTGTGCTAACCACTCGACTACCGGGCCGCCCTCAATTTAATTCGATTTTATAATCATCGAGTAATGCTGGCTGCACTGGCCCATGAACCATGGTGAAGGTGGTGACAGTCTCGAAAATACGATTTATGAGACCAATCTATGTCACCGTAGTTTCATCCTTATCTGAACGAAATATGCTGGATGCTCTCAATGCTAGTGTGCCACGTTGTTGGCATAAGGCCGTGACATCGAATGCTACATGCAACGCACCAATTGTATGCCTCGTGTTACTTTCACATATAAATATGTTGTGGCAGGCATGCTCATTCCTCTATCATTAAGGTTGTCCATCGTGTCCGATGATGACAGTCCAGCTCTACTTCTTATTGTGGGACCATTTCATGTGACTGTATAGCCCAATCCGTGATCCACACTGCTTGCCACAGGCAGAGCAGGTGAAGTCATTAACTGGGGTTGTGGGTATGGCACTGGCATGATGTCTCCTTTGACGTTTCCTGGTCCGTCGGTCACCTCGGTCTTCCTCAAGTTTCTGTATGCCTTGTTGAAGGAGCTGCCGCCAGATGAAGCGTTGAGCTGCAATGTCCTCCAGCTGGTTCGGTCGGGTTCAGGCCGCATTTTTTCATGGCAGTCTTCACCTGGTCTTTATAGCGTTTTTGGGGTCTCCTGCCAGGTGACGGCCGAGAAGGAGCTGGCCATAAAGCACCTTACGTGGCAAGCGCTCTTCTGGCATCCTGATCACATGGCCTAACCAGTGAAGTTTGTGTTGGGTGACTGTAACTTCCACACTGGTGCAGTTGGTTTTGCAGAGTGTTTCAGTGTGGGGGACTCTGTCTGTCAAGGCCTGTGGGGACCAATTTTTAAATATGATAAAAATATTTTGAAACTTATAAAAAATTTATAAATAAAAATATTTTGAAACTTATAAAGTTGTTATTTTAGCAACGGATAATTAACACTGGAGACACACACACATTCATACAGGCTTTTACGACATGGTCGGGACTTAGTGTGTGAGGCGTTTGGCCTGTGGGGACCAAATTTTAAATATGATAAAAAAGTATTTTCAAACTCATAAAATTTTGATTTTAGCAAGGGAAAATTAAAACCAGGGACATAAACACACACACACACTCGCACATGTTTTTAGTCACATAGTGGTGACTTCATATTTTGAAACTCATAAAATTGTTATTTTAGCAAGGGAAAAGTCAAAGTGGGGAAACACACAAACACGCAAACACGCACACATACACTTACACATGTTTTTGACACATGATGGGGATTTAGTGTATGAGGCATTGTGTGTGGGGAACCATTTTTAAATATGATAAAAATGTATTTTGACTCATAAAATGCTGATTTTTAGCAAGGGAAAATTAGTACCAGAGACACAAACACACACACACACGCACTCCCACGTGTTTTTGTCACTTAGTGGGGACTTCATGTGTGAGGCGTTTGGCCTTTGGGGACCACATTTTAAATATGATAAAAACATATTTTGAAACTCATAAATTTTTTATTTTAGCAAGGGAAAATTAAAAGCCGGGACACACACACACATACACACACAGACACGCACACACGCTTACCTCTGCTCCGACTAACTGATGTATGGGAATGTGTCTGCCAGTTCCATGACCCCGAAACGTTACTTCACGCCTGACCTCTACCACCACGACACACACAAACACACACACACACACACACACACACACACACACACACACACACACACACACACACACACACACACACACACACACGCACACACGCACACACACACACACACACACACACACACACACACACACACACACGCGCGCACGAACGCACGCACACACACACGTATATACACACATAAAAGCTGTCATTCATAGGAATATGAGTCGCCTCGCCAAAGAATGGGGGGGTTCATGGGGTGTCCTTGAGGCTGATTGGCGGATAGTTGTCAAGCGATCGCCGCAGCAGTGAGAACCCCCCACCTCCCAAACACCCAACCACACACCATCTAAAATCAATTTCAATCAACGCGAAGAACGCAATATTATCAAATGTCAAGTTCACCGTGGCCCTCGGCCCTGTGGCGCAGCAAAAAAAAATATTCCTGACAGCCACTTGGCGACTTAATTAAGTGCCCCCCCAAAAAAAGAATGGGAAGTCAGGAAGGGGAAGGATTGTGGCAGGGGGATGGGGGCTAGGGGGCGATTAAGGATCAAAATACCTCATTCTGTAAATTGGTCATTTTGTTCGGCTGACTGGTCGTATTGACAGGCCCTCGGAATGATAGCCTCACTCGGGAGCAGGTTGGGGGAGGGGGAAGAGGGCAGGGGGGACGGAAGCAAGCGTTAGTTTTAGATTTTTTTTTCTTTGGCGTGTGCAAGATTGGGGGGGGCAATCATATTTATTTTTTAAAAAATCCACACAATGTTTAAAAACTCACAAATGAAATGAAATACAGCGATATATATATATATATATATATATATATATATATATATATATATATATATTACTTTAAGATGGCGCCGCAAGAATGGCCTCCTTTCCAGTAGCTCCTGTATTTTGTTTTTGTTTTTTTTTAAATGCTTTAAAAACATGTTTTAAATGTTCTTGTATTTTTGTTTTTCTACTTTTTCTTTGCTGCTGTGAAACTAATAAAGGCTAAACCAATTCAATCCGATTGATATGACAGACCACAAACAGCAATATTTAAAATACTGCCCCCCCAACCTGAGAGTAGGGACCTATCATAGCTGTGTCCGGCGCCACCATGTCTGGACATTAGGGATATATAAATAGGGCCGATACGACCAGTCAGACTTTAGTTCGCTGACGAAGCCTCTTGGATAGGAGACGAAACGTCCGAAACCTTCACAATTGTATAGATGACGGCTGAAGAAACCTTCTCATCGATGGACCACTCCTGTACGACTGAGAGCTTACACAGACGTACTGACTGGGGAAGCAAGTGTCAAAAACCCTGTCAGTGTTTTTGACAGTGTCAGAGTCACAGTCTGACACTGTGGACAGAGACTCAGAACCAGAACTTTTAAACATGATAATTTCTTATTCTCCATCACAAAGGCTTCCTAAAACACACACACATATATATTTATATATATATATATATATATATATATATATATATATATATATATATATATATATATATATATATATATATATATATATATATATATATAGTGATGTCACGAGAGGCTGTGTCCTGGAGGGCAAATACATACATCGATTGCTGTGCTCTGTGAAGAAGTTGATTGCTGCGTGGAACTCATTGCCAGTTAGGACCACACGACAGGACACTGGATTTGGACCTTGCTAAGGTGGCTAGGCTACATGAGGAGGACGTCAAGAGGGGTGAGGCCTAGAGACTCTTGGAAAAGAACTCCGTCTTCAGTTTTACCTCAGAAGAGACTTTATTTTTATTTAAGTATTGGAAGAGACACTATTCAAACCTTTGTTGCTTGTGAATCCCCCCTGAAACCTTTGATTAAAACCTTTGTTTGTATCCAAACCTGTCGTCCATTGCACTTCTTGTCCTGTCTCGCTGAGAGCCAGCATCTCATGATATCACAATATATATATATATATATATATATATATATATATATATATATATATAAATTAAGATGAATTAATTATTGAATGTCGAGTATTTCAATTGGGTATTGTGTAAACTAATTCATATGTGATCGGCCAGGTATGGCCCCAGTGCAATGTTCAAACAGGTATCAGAATATATATATATATATATATATATATATATATATATATATATATATATATATATATATACTGGGGCCATACCTGGCCGATCCTGGCCAATCACATATGAATTAGTTTACACAAAACCCAATTGAAATATTCGACATTCAATAATTTATTTATCTTTTGTCTGCATGTGTGCCCTTTGTGGCTTCCATTCTCGCCGGGATTTCAAAATCTCTGAAATATGGCGAGACCAAGAGAATGCGAAGGAAGGGGTGTTCCTGTTATGAGTGTTCATGCCTCAACATAGCGATGCTCTTGTAAGCAAAATATGGACAAAAAGGGAAACAAGATTAGCAGAAAGATTTGTCTGTCCGACCTCGAGCATCGGTTGTCTCAGTTAGCTGAGCTGTTGCCATAGTTCAAAGCTTCTTCGATCTGTGACGTCGGTTGTGTTGGGGCTGATTAGTAGAAACCAAAAGGTGCGCATGTGCGAATATGTTAGCGCTGACGCAGGCAAAGCTGATAGTAGAGGATTATCGAGTGCCAAGGGGCGCTTTGCTCAAATGGTGTTGCGACAAGCGAAACAACAACTTTTTCAATGTTGTCATGATATCAAATTTAATTTTAGCAATGTTTTTCTCAATATTCCAGAGGAACTTGAGGAACTTTAATCTTTGAATGGTACATTTGTTCTGAAAATGTTGCAAAGATAACTGCACATGAAAATGAGAATCTTGTGTCAGAGATAAATTACATGTACGGCTTAATTTGGACAATGACAGTAAATATTTTTAATAACAGCATGATTTTTATGAAAGTTTACCTTTGAATGAAGATTTCTTTGGATGACTACCTGAAGGAATTTAATCAGAATCAACATCCGATGATGATGATGTCCTTTGTTTCTGTCTGTTAGGTGTTAATCGCAGTGGATCATTTTCACTTCTTTGTCCTGCGGAAAATTGTTTTTCTAAATTGGAATTATAATAATAGAATATTGAATGAAGCTTTATAATTCTTACTTCAAACTGTTTATTTTTCAAATTTGTCATAATCTCTAGACAGTTCAAACAATTACGATACATTGCTAAATGTGACTGTGTTCCATTCATTCATTCTCTTTTGTTTCTCGAATGTCGGGTTGTGGTGGCAGCAACTAAAGCAGAAAGGTTCAGACTTCACTCACTAACAACTCCGGGGGATCCTGAGAGGTCAAATGGGAGTTTTTTCAGCTTGTCCTGGGTCATCTTCATGGGCCAAGAGAACAAAAATAAAATAAAAAATACCTTTGCAGTAACGCTTCTTAGATCTGACTCCTGATGGCAGCTCATCATCATCGAACGATGATGGTTTGCATCTCTTTTGTTTGCTTCTCTGATCACTTTTTTACTATTTTCTTATTTTTATATCCCTTTTGGAGATTGTGTTTACTTCAAAGGCCATCCAGTTAAAATACCATTGTTAATGCAATTCTATGTTCCAGTCAAATAAAATGTTTGTTCCAGACTGACATTTAATTGATCTTTTAGTCATGTTAAAATATAGTCTCATCTTGACCTTATCAGCCCAATAAAACCCAATTCCACAAATTGTGCCTCATTTCCTGAATTAAGTGGCTAGGTCCACCCCTATTATTCTATTACTAATTGCAACCATTTAACAAGCACTTCAAAACTAACAAATGTCCTGTTCTGACAATACAGTACATACCATCATCAGTACTAGGGTTACTCTGAAGCATGTTTTCATCATCTTTACCATCTTCGTCATCTTTGTCACTCTCACACACCTTTTCTGGAAAAAAATCATGCAAAACAGTTCACTCTTTTTATGAAAACAAAAATATATGGCAAGTGCACAAGAAAAGGACAAACCATCGGGATCAATCTCAACTTCATCCAAAGTTTTCCCATGAAACTTAGCCACTCTTCCTTCCTCAAGAGCCATCAGGAGTTTGCTAACCTTAGCAAGTTGTAACGTCTTCTCAGGCTGTCTGTAATATTCGATATGGACCCCGATGTCATGCCCAAGAAAGTTAGCCAACTGGTCCATTTCTGTGTTCGTCAAATTGAGCACTGTTGACAAGGTTGCGGCATGCTTGCGCAGTTTGGTCGATGTCAGTTCCCTGGGACATGCAGCATTGCATTGCTTTGCAAAAATACGGAGGCAGTCAGACCGTCTGAAGTGTGTCATGGCCCCAGGTCGCGCAAACAAGTATATATTGTTTTTCAGAACTCCACAGGCATCTCTCGTTGAAACGAGAAGTTCCATGGCACTGAGCATTTTGGGCGTGAGAAGAATGGGTACTGAGCGTCCACACTTGCCCCTGATGATAATTCTCGTGAAGTGCCTGCAGAGTTTTTTTCTCCAATTCAGAGAGTGCTCAGTCCACATCCTTGTGTGGATCAGAAGGGTCCCTTCTTTAAAATGCAGATAGGGGCATGCTTGACACCTCTCCCTCCCTCCGTCAGTTAAAGAGAGTGAGCTGGACAACACACACCTTTGTCAGCTCCTTCCAGGATTTCGCCGAGGTATATTTAGAGAGGTTTTCAAACCACTTTTCTTGATTTTTAGTGAGATATCCATGCAGGTTTTGTACATCTCTCGTAAAGGGCATGACACTGGGTACATTCCACTTTGCTTCCCGGATGTTCCTCATTGCTGCAGCTGAAATCAACTCATGCCACTTCTCATGATGGAGTACTTCAAAGTTGGTGGCATTTTGACTTCAAGATGGCGCCGCAAGAGTGGCTGCCTTTTCAGCAGCTCATGTATTTTTTTTTTCTACTTTCATTCCTTTCATCACTTTGCTGCTGTGAAATGTACATTTCTCCACTGTGAGACTAATAAAGGCAAATCCAATCCAATCCAATCCAATTCTTAACAAGGTTCTCATCGTTTGAAAGTAAACCCTTGGCTTTTAAGAGCCGACTTATTTTAACTAGGGTGTGCCCAAGTTTGCTTGCAAGTGATGGGATAAAGAAACTTTGTGATTCACTCCGATACGCACATGTAAACTTGATAGCTTTGACAGTCTGCGGATACTTCATTGGATTAATGAAATCCTCCATATTTTTCAAAGATGTGACTCTCCGGGCACCTTGAACCAACCGTCCTAATTCTCGCATCTTCTGTTGCACGTGCTCGATACTCATGACCGATGACCCTCTTTTATTTAATAAGTGTTGCCCAAAATCAATAATGACTTGGTCATTTTTTATAATATGTGAGATTGGGTCAAGATTCATGGCACTAAGTATTCCCCACAGCTCTTTACTTGTGCTTTTTGCCACAGGTGCTGTGTATGCACATATGGCCTGCACACGGTTCTTTCTTGGCTTTGGAGCAACAGAACTAGGTTTGAGCAGTGTCACCAGAGAACTTTACGCAAGTAAAGTCCTTGACAGTGTGCACAGTGCATTAAGTCATTGCCCTCTGCCTGTTTAGGAGGACGTTTAAATGACACCAATCTCCCGTTCCTGACTCCATAACAGAAGCATTGTGGGCATAGTTTCCCTTGTTCCGAATATAATCCAATTGTTTTCTTCTCTCATTTGATCCCTTTGGAAAGCTTACAGCATGAGCAACTTCAGATTTATTGCTATGTGCATGGTCTAAGTGCCTTGCCATTTTAGCATAAGGCTTAGAACAATACAAGCAAAAATGTCTCTTGTCATACACTCTTTTCCCACTCTCTTTCTTGCTCGGACAAACAACGATGGCGCCTTTTCTTTGATTTGAACATTGATCATATTTTCCACTGGGAAATAATTCTTTATCTGATTCACTGCGACGGGATTCTTCTGCTGCACGTGGATCCTCTTCTTGGACTTGAGATGAATGGCTTAGTTTGTCAAACCCTACCATAAGAGGTCTGGGTATGGGTGTTGTAGAGTCGCAGATAGGGGAAGATAGGGGAAGTCATGAAATATTTATCATCAAAACACATATGTTTTGTGATTGAGGGTGCTTAGAGTTTTAAGGTAGCTTCACTGTCAAAATCACTTATGGAGGGGGTATCAGGGATGAATTCATCTCCGTTCGATGACGTGGGATCAAATAGTTCATCTGAATCTTCAGGAACAATGTCTTTCATCTGAAATGAATTTAAAATATTGTCACAATTACATAATTACAACAAAATACAAAAATTAAATGTCTCTAGATTTTTATGATAAAGAAAACAGTGTAGACATTGAAAGTCAAAATCTCATGCCAACAACAGTCACGCTCATCAGCAATTGTCATGAAAAAGTATAAATCTTACTAACTCAAATTTTAGTAGGGATGTAGGCATTATTATTATTATTATTATTATTATTATTCTTACAAGATCATAAAACAGTAGAATGTGATTTTATTTATATCTAGACTGCATCGGTCTCTTCTTTTGACTTATGTGTACAGTGATACCTCAGTTTACGAACGCTTTAGCAAACGAACTTTTCACCTTACGAACATTAAATTCGCTAGAATATAATTTTGGTAGACAAATGAGTTTTCGCGAAACACACGGACGCCACAGTGGCTGGCGGCCTAGTTTTCGGTGGAAGAACACCAAACCACACGGCCGAACAGCGCCACTGTGGCTTCCGGGCTACTTTTCCACACCCCCTTTCTTTGAGTGCATACGTGGCTTGTAATCAAGGATGGATTTGCTATTATGGATCCGAAAAAGACCCCACCACAGGCTAGTGTTAAGCCGAAGAGGACACAAAAGAAAATTACGGTCGAGCAGAAGAAGGAGATCATCGAGAAACACAAACGAGGTGTGCGTTTGTGTGACCTAGCATCCCAGTACCAGTATGCTAAGTCGACAATTGCTACGTGTGGCTAAGGGTGTTTCTGTGTTGTCAAAGCAACAGTCTCTGGCAATAGAAGAGGCTGAAAAACTTCTGTTGATTTGAATTAACGAAAAGCTGCTAGTAGGGGACAATATATGAGGGTATTATCGCCGAGAAAGCACGGCAACCTCACTTGGATATCATCAAGAGGCAACTACATCAACGACCATCACAAAGGTAAATACAACGACTTTATTTTACCGTTGTAGTTTAGTTATTTAATTACAATACAATAGCACATGTATTATTGTTGTGTAAATAGGCAATCACATGTTAAACTTGGCTTTACAAGCAGACTTGAAAGGGTTAATCCGATCAGCCGGTGAGTGGGTGTGGCTGTGGAGATAAATGCTGTCTGAACCCTGTGGCTCTTGTTAGCCAAGGGAGACACACCGCCGGTGAGTTGCTTTCCACGTTCTACCTTTCTGTTGATTAAAACCTAAATAATATCTAAGTAGTGATAGAAATGATTATGAATGAGTTGCATTCATGTTCTCTGTTTCCATTGGTAGGTTTATGACCTGCTTCACTGCTCGTCTACCAAACAAAAAGAACCAATGTATTCAAAACTCAATCAACAATTAATAACGAGAGTGAGGTGAGTTGTATTAGTGTGGTCTCTCTGGGATCCTTTTCGGTGGGAAAACGTGGAAACGTAAATTGACCTAACAATTATAAATAAAATTAGGTATATTTTGTCGAGTTTTTAGTCGACAATTTTTTTATGGGGACCTGGAAATGGATTATTCTCATTTTTAATGGTTTCCTATGGGAAATTGATGTTTGGAAGACACACATTTCGCCTTACACACACTTTCTGCGAACCAATTAAGTTCGTAAGCTGAGGTATCACTGTATTTAATGAGGGACTTGCAATAATAGTCAGCAACCGTTGTGGAAAATTAGAGACCAATTCAAAATACTTTTGAATTTAATTGAGATTTTACAATTATGGAAATTTGGTCTTGTTCCTTCTAGCAATGTTTAAAAAAAACCCACAAAAGAGAAATAACTCCAAAAGATAATAATGCCTGCAAAAAAAGTTTAGCGACCTAAGATAGTCTGCTCACAACTAACCTTCCCAATGCATTTGATTAAATTGCTTGCTGGGTTTAGGAACAATACTTTATCATTAAAGTTACCGTCCGTCATCATTGATACACAGATCTAGCGATACCAAAAGGCATGAAACAGTGATGTATTTGAATATAACTGATGTACAAGGGTCTTTAATAGCTGTCTCATTGTCTGTTATCTTGGCGATCTGAAATACAATTGGTAAAGCAAATATGAATCATATGTTTGAAGAAACCAATATTCAGCCTCAAGTAAAAAGTTTAAATGATTGATGCAAAAGGTCATCTGAGAGAACAACTTCACCTTTTAAAACATTTTATTCTGCAACTTAAAAGAAAAAAACTTTGTGGGGACTTTCTTGAAAACAATCATATGAAAACAATTGACACCATTTTTGCCCCTCACACACACACACACTTGGTCAACATGTGGTGTGGGGACATACACGTTTACACGTTTTTGCTACATGGTGGGGACATGATGTGCAAAAGTTTTGACCCGTGGGAAACCAATTTTAAACATGAAAAAAACATATTCATGAAACTCATAAAAATTTGATTTTAGGACCCATTTTTTTAGCCTGTGCTCACTCAGAAATCACTTTATAATGGCATAATTCTTGATTTAATTTTTCCAGGTTTTTCGTAACTCCGTGGGGACTTAACAAATCATGTCAAACCAAAACTACCAGCAGGTGGCACTTATTTTTTTTCAAGAGACAATATTTAGAGCCTTGTGTTTTGCAGGAGCCATGATCGTATATTCTTTGACAATTCTAAATTTTGAACACATAAATTGTGGAATATTTTGTTCACATGCACAACTGGGTCCAATAATCAAGCACCAGATGTACGTCTGCCAGGTTCTGTCACAACCTAAAGTTTGACTGCATCCAGTATTGAACTTTTCAAAGTGCTATTCTTTATTATTTATCTGTGAATTACATCCCATTGGTGCTGCCATCAATTTTTTGTTTCATAAATTTGCCCAGTTCCAACACTTGGTGTGCTCTTTGTGCAGTTTTTAGATTTGTATGTTTAATCTATGGAAAACATCTCTTGTCTTTTAATTACATATTGACTAACAACCTGTGCTGATCGGACCTAAATGACAATGTTTTAATTTTCTCAATTTTCAATCTAAGTTGCGAGAACAAACATACTTTTTATTGCATATTTATTTGATTGGATTTGACTTTATTAGTTTCGCAGTGGAGAAATTTACATTTCACAGCAGCAAAGTTATGAAAGAAATGAAAGTAGAGAAGCAAAATACAGAAGCTGCTGGAAAGGCAGCCACTCTCCCGGCGCCGTCTTGAAGTCAAAAGAACAAAAAAACTAAATAACAAATAACATGACAATTATAAAATAGATTGAAGAGAATCAAGTAAATTAACACTGCTCACGTCCCAATTTCAATGGCAGCCTCCGATCTTTTTAATAATTGAAATACATCAACCTGAAATTTCAAACATTCAAGACATTGTGGTAAGAAAATAAATACAAATTACTTTCATATTAACAACTGCGTATAAAATGTTCAAGATTGAAATAAAAGTGCTGGACAAAATTGGTGTGTCCAGAAGTTTAGTCGACAAATATTCAAGAAAAAAAACACTCAATATGTTGAAATAAAAGCTATTGTCTCTGTGTTGTATTGAAATGCGCATAGCCAGCGAAGTTGGTGTTGGGTGACTGTAACTTCCACACTGGTGCAGTTGGTTTTGCAAAGTATTTCAGTGTGGGGTCTCTGTCTCTCCAGGATGGCCCAAGGATGCATTGTAGGCACTTGATGTGGAAGGCATCAAGCATCCTGAGGTGGCGGCTGTACAAGGTCCATGCTTCACAGCTGTCGAGGAGGGTTGACACAACAACAGCCCGATAAACTGCAGTCTTGGTGCGGAGTTTGAGATCTTTGTTTTGAAAGACTCGCCTCCTAAGTCTGCCAAAAGATGCTGATGCCTGTTTGATCCGGTTTTGTATCTCTTTGTCGATGCTGCAGTCGTCAGAGAGAAAGCTGCTCTGGTATTTGAAAGAGGCCAGTATTGCTAGAGGCTTATTGGAGATGGTGAATGTTGGTGGATGAACTGGAGGAATGGATGCCCACTGACAGATTACTTCTGACCTTTCCACATTGACAGAGAGGCCCAGTCTACCGTAGGCATCTGCAGAAGCTGAGAGACTAGCTTGTAGTACTACTGGTGTGTGGGCCACAACTGCACAGTCATCTGCATATTGGAGTTCGATGACTTGCTCTGATCTTACTTTCATGACGGCCTGGAGCCTCCTGATGTTGAATAGATTTCCATCAAGCCGTAAATCTATCGTCTCGATCCTCTCATGGTTCAACAGTGTCACACACAGGAGGAAGATGTTGAACAGGACTCGTGCGAGGACACATCCCTGGCATACACCAGTGTGTCACGTTATGGTCACACAGTTTTTGGTCTGGAATGCCCCCGTGGGGACACTTTAGGAAATGTCATGAAACGTCTTTAAAACATGGTTTGAAGTCTCTCAGTGTCACATTTCGTTGCCATCCTGGGCGCGCCCCGCCCCTCCCGTCACCTCCTCCGCCACTCCCGGGAGACGGCCCCTCCAATCATTACTCACCTGGGTTCGCACAGCTGATTGTCATTCACTGATTGTGCCTTCTGTCTATATCTGCCTATCGCTAACTAACGTCTCCGTCGGAGTATTTTTGGACTTTGCCGTTACCACTTCCGTGTTGCCAGGTCTGCTATCATTTAGTTATCTTCCTCCACTCTTCCCTGTTTGTTATTTTGTGATGCATGTTTCAGTAAAGACTCTTGCTCTTTCCAAGCCTGTCACGTCGTGTATTTCGGGTCCTTCCCTTGCGCCAAAACCCCGTCGCTCGAGTCCTGCTATTTTGCACTCGAGCGTCGTCACACAATACTCCGACCACCCATGGACCCCGCCGGCGATGACAGGTACTTTGCCGCCCTTGTGCAAGAGGCGGAGCGTTCGAGCCAGCCGGCCCAGGCGATCGAGGAAATGCGCTACGCCACTTCCTCGCTGGCTCAACGCCTCAAGGAGATGGAAACATGCATCGCCACCCTCACTGTCCCTTCCTCCCCGCCCGTGGGCAGGCACACTCCCCCGCTACCCCAACCCTCACGCTACGCAGGCGAAACCGAGCGCTGCGCTCAATTCCTCATGCAGTGTGCGCTCGTGTTTGAACAACATCCTGACGCCTACGTTAGCGATGAGGCTAAGGTAGCCTTCATCACCAGCCTGCTCGCGGGTGAAGCCGAAACATGGGTGATGGCGGTACGAGAGTCCCGACCAGAGCTGTGCGCCTCGTATCAGGACTTCGTGGCCGAGATACGCCGGGTGTTTCACCATCCGGTGACGGAGGTCGAGGCGGAATACTCCGTCGCTTTCCGGATCCAGGCCGCTGGCAGCGGCTATGGCGACCGAGCGTTGAGGGGGGTGTTTCGTCGCGGCTTAAATTCCGACCTTAAGGACGAGTTGGCTACCCGCGACGCCGGCACCACCTTCGACGACCTCGTCGAGATAGTCATCGGCTTGGATCATCGTCTCCGAGAGCGGTGAAAGGAGCTGAGCGACCGACGGCCCAAGGAACCCCGAAGCCGACCTTGGTCGACCACACCCGGCAGCGACCGCGCGCAGCCCCAGGAGGGATTCCCCGAACCTATGGTGATAGAGGGGGGAGACGACCGCGCCAACCCGAGGGCTCGTCGCACCCGAGGCCCCCAGCCTAGGACCTACGGCCCATGTAAGTCCCCACCGAAACGGCGTCCGTTGGGGGCTAAGCCACAACACCTGTCACGCGGTTGGAGCTGGAAAGTGAACTATTTGGCCCCTCCAGCTCTCAAACAGTGCGGGCGCTAGTTGACTCGGGGGCCGACGGGTGCATCATCGACCCCCAATTGGCCGACTTATTGGGCTGCCAACTCATCGATCTCCTTCCCCCTAAGGAGATCGTCGACCTGGATGGCCGATTGTTAGCCCGAGTCACCCACCTCACGGCCCCACTTAAGCTCCGAGTGGCGGGCAACCACGTGGAGCACAGCCAATTTTTTGTTATGCCCTCCCGGAACGCGCCATTGGTTTTGGGTCTCCCCTGGCTCAAGGCCCATGACCCGTCCATTTCTTGGGAGGGCCCCACCATTCAGGGCTGGAGCCCCTACTGCTACGCCAACTGCCTGCGGTCGGCAACGGCAGGGCAAAACTCCTCCCGCGGTGGCCCGCCCGAGGTGATCTGCCTCAAGGGCGTGCCACAGTGCTACCACGACCTGCGGGAGGTGTTCAGCAAAGACAACGCCCAATCCCTGCCGCCCCACCGACCGTATGACTGTGCTATTGACTTTGCAGCCAGAGGCTCCATTACCGGACTCCAGACTTTACCACATTTCACAACCGGAACGGGAAGCCCTGAGCACTTACATAGACTCCTCTCTAGCGGCGGGACTCATTCGCCCGTCGCGTTCCCCGCTGGGTGCAGGGTTTTTCTTTATCGATAAGAACGACGGATCCCTGCGCCCATGCGTTGACTACCGGGGCCTGAACGACATCACCATCCGTAACAAATACCCTCTCCCCCTCATGGATTCGGCCTTCGCGCCCCTTCAGTCCGCCACCATTTTTTCAAAATTAGATCTTCGTAGCGCTTACCATTTGGTCCGTATCTGTGAGGGGGATGAATGGAAAACAGCATTCAAGACACCTTTAGGGCACTTTGAATACCTGGTGATGCCGTTCGGGCTCACGAACGCGCCCGCCGTTTTCCAAAATTTGATAAATGATGTGCTCAGGGACTTCCTCAATGTTTTTGTTTTCGTGTACCTTGATGACATTCTTATTTTTTCCCGCTCTGCAGAAGAGCACCGGCAACACGTCCGATGGGTCCTGGCGCGGCTCCGGCAAAACCGGCACTACGTGAAGACAGAGAAGTGTGACTTCCATGTCCGCTCTCTGTCTTTCCTGGGGTTCGTCGTGGAGCAGGGGCAGCTCAGGGATGACCCCGCCAAAACCAAAGCGGTGGTGGAATGGCCGATCCCAAAGACGCGGAAACAGCTTCAGCGATTTTTGGGGTTTGCCAACTTCTACCGCCGCTTCATTTGCGGGTATAGTCAGAAGGCACTCCCCCTCACTAACCTCACGTCCACCAAGCTCCCTTTCAGGTGGACTCCCGATGCTGAGGGGGCATTCAATCGCCTCCGTCGTGCCTTCACCAACCCCCCCGTCCTGCGTCATCCCGACCCGGACCTTCCGTTTTCGGTCGAGGTGGACGCATCCGAGTCCGGAGTAGGGGCCGTCCTGTCCCAGCACTCTCCCACCGACCAGAAGCTACGCCCATGCGCCTTCTTCTCCCGCCGGCTCAGCCCCGCCGAGGCCAATTATGATGACGCCGGCAATCGGGAACTGCTGGCGGTCGTCCTGGCCCTGCAGAAATGGAGACACTGGCTTGAGAGAGCTAAACACCCCTTCACCGTCTACACGGATCACAAAAACCTGGCGGCCATCCGGTCGGCCAAGAGACTTAACTCACGGCAGGCCCGATGGTCACTCTTCCTCACCCGTTTCGACTTTTCTCTCACCTACTGCCCAGGGTCACAGAACACCAAGCCCGACGCCCTATCCCGTATCCATGAGCCGGCAGAAAGGGAGGAGACCACCGCCAACATCCTGCCGGTCCAGCGCATACTGGGCGCCCTGAGGTGGGAGGTTGAGAGAAAAGTCCAGCAAGCCCAGGGAACTACCACCATCCCCAGGGGCTGTCCCAAGGATTGCTTGTTCGTCCCCCCCCCCCTCTACGCACCGAGGTGCTCATCTGGGGGCACACATCTAAGATTGCCTGCCACCCGGGGGTCAACAGGACGATCCAACTCATCGCCCAACGGTTCTGGTGGCCGGGGTTCAGGAGGGACATCACCCTCTTCGTGAAGGCCTGGCCGACCTGCGCCCGTGGGAAAGCCTCCCACCAGCCCCCGGCAGGACTCCTCCAGCCCCTACCGGTTCCGTCCAGACCCTGGTCCCACATCTCCGTCGACTTTGTGACAGGCCTCCCCCCCTCCCGTGGCAAGACGGTCGTCCTCTCCATAGTGGACCGATTCTCCAAGTCGGCCCACTTTGTCCCGTTAACCAGGTTGCCGTCCGCCACCGAGACGGCTCAACTCCTGGTTTCCTGGGATTCCGACGAACATCGCGTCGGACCGGGGACCGCAGTTCGTGTCCAAGGTATGGAAGCGTTTCTGTCGGTCCCTAGGGGCATCGGCGAGCCTGTCGTCTGGTTACCATCCCCAGACCAACGGACAGACGGAGAGGAAGAACCAGGACCTGGAGGCGGCCCTCCGGTGCGTGTGCCTCCACAGCCCGGCGTCGTGGGCCCTGCACCTACCCTGGGTGGAGTACGCCCACAACTCTCTGGTCTCCGCAGCCACAGGTCGGTCCCCATTCATGTCCGCCTGTGGCTATCAGCCGCCCTTGTTTCCCACACAGGAGGGCCAGGTGGAGGTTCCGTCCATCGATCATCACCTCAGACGGGCCCACAGAGTCTGGAAGGAGACCAGGGAGGCCCTGTTGCGCACCGCATCCTGGAACCGGCGGGTGGCAGACCATCATCGGCGACAAGCACCCAGCTACCAGGTCCACCACCTCCCCCCCCGGATGTTGGACGACGGACCAGTCTACACCGTGCGGGAGATACTGGACTCCAGGCGCATGGGCAGAGGAGTGCAGTACCTGGTCGACTGGGAGGGCTATGGACCTGAGGAACGTCAATGGGTCCCACGTTCCTGGATCCTCGACCCATCTCTCACCCGGGCGTTCCATGCGGCTCACCCATCCAAACCTGGTGGGCCGCCAAGAGGCGTCCATTGAGGGGGGGGGGCACTGTCACATCTCGTTGCCATCCTGGGCGCGCCCCGCCCCTCCTGTCACCTCCTCCGCCACTCCCGGGAGACGGCCCCTCCAATCATTACTCACTTGGGTTCCCACAGCTGATTGTCATTCACTGATTGTGCCTTCTGTCTATATCTGCCTATCGCTCACTACCGTCTCCGTCGGAGTATTTTTGGACTTTGCCGTTACCACTTCCGTGTTGCCGGTCTGCTATCATGTAGTTATCTTCCTCCAGTCTTCCCTGTTTGTTATTTTGTGATGCATGTTTCAGTAAAGACTCTTGCTCCTTCCAAGCCTGTCAACAGGACGATCCAACTCATCGCCCAACGGTTCTGGTGGCCGGGGTTCAGGAGGGACATCACCCTCTTCGTGAAGGCCTGGCCGACCTGCGCCCGTGGGAAAGCCTCCCACCAGCCCCCGGCAGGACTCCTCCAGCCCCTACCGGTTCCGTCCAGACCCTGGTCCCACATCTCCGTCGACTTTGTGACAGGCCTCCCCCCCTCCCGTGGCAAGACGGTCGTCCTCTCCGTAGTGGACCGATTCTCCAAGTCGGCCCACTTTGTCCCGTTAACCAGGTTGCCGTCCGCCACCGAGACGGCTCAACTCCTGGTTTCCTGGGATTCCGACGAACATCGCGTCGGACCGGGGACCGCAGTTCGTGTCCAAGGTATGGAAGCGTTTCTGTCGGTCCCTAGGGGCATCGGCGAGCCTGTCGTCTGGTTACCATCCCCAGACCAACGGACAGACGGAGAGGAAGAACCAGGACCTGGAGGCGGCCCTCCGGTGCATGTGCCTCCACAGCCCGGCGTCGTGGGCCCTGCACCTACCCTGGGTGGAGTACGCCCACAACTCTCTGGTCTCCGCAGCCACAGGTCGGTCCCCATTCATGTCCGCCTGTGGCTATCAGCCGCCCTTGTTTCCCACACAGGAGGGCCAGGTGGAGGTTCCGTCCATCGATCATCACCTCAGACGGGCCCACAGAGTCTGGAAGGAGACCAGGGAGGCCCTGTTGCGCACCGCATCCTGGAACCGGCGGGTGGCAGACCATCATCGGCGACAAGCACCCAGCTACCAGGTCCACCACCTCCCCCCCCGGATGTTGGACGACGGACCAGTCTACACCGTGTGGGAGATACTGGACTCCAGGCGCATGGGCAGAGGAGTGCAGTACCTGGTCGACTGGGAGGGCTATGGACCTGAGGAACGTCAATGGGTCCCACGTTCCTGGATCCTCGACCCATCTCTCACCCGGGCGTTCCATGCGGCTCACCCATCCAAACCTGGTGGGCCGCCAAGAGGCGTCCATTGAGGGGGGGGGGTCACTGTCACATCTCGTTGCCATCCTGGGCGCGCCCCGCCCCTCCTGTCACCTCCTCCGCCACTCCCGGGAGACGGCCCCTCCAATCATTACTCACTTGGGTTCCCACAGCTGATTGTCATTCACTGATTGTGCCTTCTGTCTATATCTGCCTATCGCTCACTACCGTCTCCGTCGGAGTATTTTTGGACTTTGCCGTTACCACTTCCGTGTTGCCGGTCTGCTATCATGTAGTTATCTTCCTCCAGTCTTCCCTGTTTGTTATTTTGTGATGCATGTTTCAGTAAAGACTCTTGCTCCTTCCAAGCCTGTCACGTCGTGTATTTCGGGTCCTTCCCTTGCGCCAAAACCCCGTTGCTCGAGTCCTGCCCTTTTGCACTCGAGCGTCGTCACACTCAGAGTAATTTGCCCATGGGGACCTCATTTTGCAGTTTCTCAGAGCAAATTGCCCGTGGGGACCTCATTTTAGGTCCCCACAGGTACCCGAGTCCCCACCGGGCTGCGTGCAGTCAGGTTGATGACCCCACCGTGGCGCACAAACGAGAACACACACACAGACTTGATATTGAAATGATTCCTTTGGAAATAAATCACATTTCGATTGACTGGTAATTGCGGAGGACCTTTTGTTCACAATACACCTGAGCACGGGCCAGGCAGGCCGATGAGCTTCAATCTCCAAGGAAGAAGTAAGAAGCGATTGAGCGAATCAGTAAACATCAGCCTGCTGATTGTCCATATGCAAATGGTGAGACGAAAACGGGGGGATGAACATCACTTTTGGAATGTGGTCACATTTAAAACTTTTCCTGACATATCTTTTGTCTTGAATTAGCCTTTGTTCGTCTAGCAGTGGAGAAATTTACATTTCACAGCAGTAAAGTGATGAAAAGAAATGGAAAGGAAAGGAAGAAGTACAAAAACAAAATACAGGCGTCATATTGTCAAAAGAACAATAATATGACAACACAAAGACATAGTCATTCAATTTTAAGCACTTTCTGCACCATCTTTGTTGTATAGCAGTTCTAGATGAAATAGGAGCGAATCAGTGTCCTTTTCACCAGTGGATCAGGGACGTCATGGTGAAACGTGCAAGTCTGCTACAAACTAAATGTTGAAAGCAAACATGAAACTGTAGCATCCATTGACGAAAAGAGGTTTGTCTCATATCTCCTCTCCCATGTAAATCCGCTTCAATTCCAAGCCGTGGCAGTTCCATATATACATCGGCCCTCTGCACTGATGCTCCTTTTCTTAAAAAAAAAAAAAATCAAGACTCTTGAGAGCACTTGCCTACTTGAGCGCCATCTTGCATTTCTTTTGTGAAAGTCCAAGATGAGGTTGATACGTTTGTCTATAACTGCTATCTCATACTTGACCAGCAGATGGCTGTGCTTTATTTTTCTTGACATTACGTTGGGTTGTTGTTACTTCGGGTACAGGTTTTACAGTGACTTGCGGTGAGGTTTATGGCTGGTGAGGAACTGACGTCATCACACCCCAACCCCATCCCTCTTCAATTGCTGCTGTGGACTGCAAATTTCCCCATTGCGGGACGAATAAAGGTATTTTGATTCTGATTCTGACATTCAGATTTACAAACATATGAACTCCACAGAGTAGCTTATTCACCATTTTATTGGCAACAGTTAACGTGTTTTGTTTAAAATGTCATATCAGCATTCTTTATATACTGTATACAAACTGTAGCATAGAAAAAAAAAAACGTTATTATAGTGTTACCTTTACTTATAAATGAAGTCCAAGTCTCTGTCTCAATGGAGATCACTGCCAGTGAAGAAAGTCATCCTTGATCAGTCCTGTTCCGACTGTATACATGTTTTCAGTCTTTCGTGCTGAGAATGACCGCTCCACTGATGTAGTAGCTGGAACAGTGAGCACGAGCTGGAGACACTGTCGCTTCAGGAATAGTTTCAATGAGATCCTTCTTGGCCAAAAAGCTGAAAAGCTGTCCAGGAGATTTACATTCACCCCTCACCGTTTGTGAGCTATACAGTCCGGTATTGGTCTTCCTTTATTATTATCTCCTGCTGCGATTGAAATTCCAGTTTAGAAAATTCTTTCAATTTAGATATATAATCCACTGTTCTGAAAATAGGTTAAAAAATAGGACAAGCAACACGAAAAAAATGACTGGATGGTTGCACTTAACTTGCTAACTGTTTACTGTAGCTTGCTGTCACTAATTCTATTATTCTGCAGCCGAGGAGTCGCAAGAAGAACCTAATCACCAGCACCCCCTGTCATGAGGCAGGAGAACTGTGTGCCTCACCGAAGCACACAATTTTGATAAAAATAAAATAAAATACACTGTAATACAGTGTTTATAATTTACAGTGAATGTACATTATATACAGGCAAAGCCTCCCTTGCCTCCCCTGATTGTACGTCACTGAGGTTTTACTTTCTGAGCTTCTTTCAGTTTCATTTTTACTGAGAAGACGGCACAAGAATGGACTTGCTTTATCGCTGTACTGTTTAGCAAGGAAAAGATAAAAAGAACGAAGATCAAAATTTCCATTTCGCAGCGAAAAAAAGTGGTGTGTACGATTTTATTGCATACGTTTTATTTCATTGATCTAAAGACCATGTTGTTTATGTTTATGTGTAAATAATATCTATATTTTTAGACTTGTTTGTCGTTCTACGGTAGTGTCAGTGGTGTCGTTGGTGATTCATCATGCAAGTGAAATCACATTAAAGAATTAACCATCAGTATAAAGAACCCGGAGTCCTCGCATGTTTCGAATGGAATCATAGATTGGATGTACTTTTATTCGTCTCACAGTGGAGACATTTACTTTTCACAGCAGCAAAGTTATGAATGGAAGAGGAAATGAGTCGTACAACGGCAGCCACTCTCGCGGCGCCATCTTGCATCTTGAAGTCAAAAGAACAATAAAAAAACAAAATAACAAAAAATTGACAACATAAAGACACAGAGAGTCATTTATTATTCAGCAATTACGACATGAAGCAGTTCTGGATGAAAGAGGAGAGAATCAAAGCGTCCTTTTCACCAATGGATCAGGGACGTCATAGTGAAACGTGCACGTCTGCTACAAGTTAAATGTTGAAAGCAAACACGAACCTGTAGCATCCATTGACAAAGAGAGATGTGTATCACGTCTCCCGTCCCACGTAAATCCGCTTCAATTCCAAGCCGCGGCAGTTCCATATATGCATCGGCCCTCTGTGCTGACGCTCCTTTTCTTTAAAAAAAAACATTGTGAGAGCACTTGCTGATGGCTGCCAACTCAATGGCCATCTTGGACTTATTTGTGGAAGTCGAAGATGGCGAGATTTCACCTTTCAAACATTTGTGGCTCTTTTTCCTCCGCGGCTGATTCATACGAATGAGTAATTTTGATCCATTGAGCAAACTGTCAACAATAAGAGATCCATCTCCCTCAGCGTTCAAGTATGATGTATAAATGGCTGGAGGGTCATTATTAAGCGACAGGCTCTTTATATGTCTAAATGAGAATGGCCTTTCTTTGTGTGTTTTGCCGGCGACGGGGACAAGCATATTGTCGATACAGAAATGACTGCTGGAGGGCTTCAACAATACACGCCGTGACAACGTGAACGAGGGTATGCCGTGACGCCTGCGCCGGAAATGACCCACATGTGGGGATATTCCAGTACACTGATGACAGCTAATTCATTGGCAAATTAATTGATAATTATTTGATTAATCATTATAGCTAATTTATGACATCTATGTAGGTACTGTATTTTCTGTTGTATAAGGCGCACCAGAGAATAAGGCGCCTTTATCATGTTTTTAACAATGACCCTCGCAGGTGCACATCATGAGGTTGTTGGTGTGCCACAAACATTTGCCAGGTGTCCAAGAGCATAACATTGAGACCCTTAAACATGGCACGCAGCACGATGTTTTGCTGCAGTGCAAACAAGTTGCTGAGGTTCAGACTGAGGTCTTGATCCAGGGCCCGCGGGTTGACCGTGCGGACCACCACCACCGTCCTCGGCGCCTGTTCCAGGAGTTGCACCACTGCCTTACGGATGTGCCAAAGACGGCGTATATAGACTTAAAAAGGGAATGGAGTGAAGTGGGCCCAGATGCTGATCACCACCACCGTGTTGGCACCGCCAATCAGTCCGTCAAGTTCGTTGGCAATGTAGCGCAATTCGTTGGCCATGATGGTGCTCCACATCATGGGTGGGCCGTGGCAGCGATACTTAAGCAAAACGTTGTTGGTGCTGTCCAACGCCATCAACGGCCCCACTCTTGGAGGAGTATGCAGGTTGAATTGCTTCATCTCTGGAAGCACAGTGACAAGGTACTCGTACCACTGTAAAATGGTGGCGTGACCATACATGTAGACCTCCTATACATGTATATGACTGGTGTCTCAATAAAGTTTGCTGATTCCTAAACAAATTTAAAAAAGAAGGGATATTTCAAGTTCAGTAGTCCTGATTTGTCTCGACAGCCAATATTATAATATAATAATTATCCTAATTTTGACTTGAACAGCTTTTTTCCACCAAAAATAGTTTAAAAAAATCCAAATGTGAGTGCAGAAATATGCTTATATCCCCCCTCAAATTCTTGCAGGATTACCCCCTTGCAAAGAATCTAAGAGTGTAAAATGGACAGATGGGCCTATGTGAGATCTTTTAGGGCATGGGGACACTCACACAGTTTGGCTGGGGGCGTGCTTTGCTTAATGATGACGGCCACATTCACTTCTGCATAATTCTTTACCACTTGGTCGTCAAAAATGCCTTTCCCAAAAACGTCGACATGTTGACTCGGAACAAAAATAAATAAATACATTAGAAAAACGTATTTCATGCATTAATAAAGCAGTTCAAAGATGATCCGTTGACTGTCTGATCTCTTAATGAAAGTTAGATTTAGAGTGCTCACTTCCTCTCATTGATCCGAAACTGCCTCGCTCAGAAATACCTGACCTATACGGATTGCTAAATCACGTTCTTTTTGGAACTCAAAGTCCACTGCTGAACTTCTAAATATATGCAAAACAAATGTAATGCGCTGTTAACTCATTCACTGCCAGACAATATGCAAAAATGTGTCTACTCCAGTACCAGTTTTGTTTTCATTGTCAGTCGAATTCAAGGACCCACAGAATATTCCGTTTTAGGACTAGATAAACATTTAACACAGCATAAGAAACCTTAGACTCTCTTCTTTCATCGGAAAAAAAGAGTTAATCCCTAAATTATATGACTGAGTTAAGGGCTGACCGTTTAGTCTGTCAAAATCACGCTCTGTTCGTGTCCAGTTGGGGGCAGAGGTGTGTCCCATTTCCCTAACTGGTCGTAAGTCAGTCGCAGGACATGTAAACAGACAAACAAACACTGACACTCACATCGTCACTAACCGCCGCCCTAAATCCGGAACCACGGACAGCGACTCGGTTATTGAGTCACACACAAGGAAAATCACAAGACGATTGTGAGACGAATAATGGTCAGACATTTTGAATTCTTAGACCTTGGTAAAGGTTGAACTCAACTAAAAATAGGTCTGTGATCCAATAAAGACCTCACAGCGAGGTTAGCAAAAAAATGTCATTATCATGTCTTTTCATTTTTTTTTTCTTTTCTGTACAATGAGAAAACTCATGAACTTCAAGTCCTGGAAGGTTTGATTTCTCGGCCTTTATCACTTCCATCTGTGTCACCGGGCGTTCCTTTCTAAAGCCTTGGAGAAGCCGCACTCCTTCTCATTATACCTACTGAATATTCCCTTCCCCCACGATCATGTCAACGAGTGTCCTGAGGGATCAGGGAAATGATTAAGGAAGACAATTTCAAATACCTTTCAAGTCGCTCCATGATGAAATGGCAAAGTAGGTGGCCGCCAAGAAGGGGGAAGATGGCTGGAGGTGCACCTCAAGTTGCTGCTGTGGACAAGGACAGAAACAAACATATTTAGATGTATTTACCATATTTTCCGGTGGATAAGGCGCACCCAAAAGCCTTAATTTTCTTCAAAAGATGACCCAGCACCTTATATGTGAAGGGATATTGAGCCACAAGTCTCGCAACTCCTGTCCGACTCCATTTCACCCTATAAAACAAGTCGTGTGTAACCTCAACATCTACTTTAGCACCCTATAATGTGCTGTGCCTTATATTTGGATAACTTTTATATATTTAGATATTATATTTGGATGTTTTTTTTCATTCATTAAAGGTGCGCCTTATGTATAGAAACGTTTGAAAATACAACATTCATTGAGGGTGCGTCTTATACTCTGGTAAGCCTTATACACCGGAAAATATGGTATTTTTTTAATAATATTTGGAAATCTTTAATATATGTAGATATACTTGGAAACCTTTTTCCATTCATTAAAGGTTGTCCTTATATAGAAAAGTTTTAAAATATATGCTTGATTGCAGGTGTACCTTATACTCTGGTGCGCCATATACACTAGAAAATGCGGTATTTATATATTATATTTGGAAAACTTTTTTCATTCATTAAAGGTGGACCTCATAATCCGGTGCGCCTGATATGTAGAAAAGTTTGAAAATACACCATTCATTGGGGTGCGTTTTATACTTTGGTGCGCCTTATACACCGGGAAATAGGGTATTTATATATTATATTTGGAAAACATTCATATATTTAGATATTACATTTGGAAAACTTTTTTCCTTCGTGAAAGGTGGACTTTATAATCTGATGCACCTTATATATAGAAATGTTTGATAATACAAAATTCATTGGAGTGCGCCTTATACTCAGTGTAACTTATACACTGGAAAATATGGTATTTATATATTGTGTTTGGAAAACTTTAATATATTTAGATATTATATTTGGAAACCTTTTTCATTCATTAAAGGTGGACTTTATAATCAGGTGCGTGTTATATATAGAAAAGTGTGAAAATACAACATTCATTGGCATGCACCTTTACTCTGGTGTGCCTAATACACCAGAAAATATGGTATTTATATATTATATTTGGAAAACTTTAATATATTTAGATATTATATTTGGAAACCTTTTTCTATTTATTAAAGGTGGATTTTATAATCTGGTGCGATTTATATATAGAAAAGTTTGAAAATACAGCATTGATTGGGGGTGCGTCTTATACTCCGGTGCGCCTTATACATCAGAAACCATGGTATTTATTTTGGTGCCATTGTAGTTAGTTGGTTGAGTTGATAGAAGATTTAAAAGGCTAAGTTTATGTGTGATTGATAAAGTGGTCATTTTTGGGAAATAACTGTTTGGGACAATTATAGGACCATATGGTACAGGGCTATATGCACATGTGACCAAAATATGACAGATACTTTGCCCGTTGTGTCATGTCAATGTGTGTGTGTGTGTGTGTGTGTGTGTGTGCGTGTGTGTGTGTGCGCGTGTGTGTGTGTGTGTGTGTGTGTGTGTGTGTGTGGGTGTACGCAAAAAGAGAGCTAATGAGATCTTGCTCAGCTGAGGCCTGGTCCTGATCCCCAGAAGCCCCTGACTCATTTCTGTGGCAAAAGATCTGAGGCAGAACACCTCCAGCGTAAATCCCAACGTCGGCTTCATCGCTCGTTACCGGCTTTGTTCTTTTCATTTCAAAGTTGGGTGGGTGGGTGGACTGGATGTAATGATGACAAAAGAGGCATGTTTTTTTTTCAATCTCTCTTTCACTTTCTTACTGCTCTTAGCAGTTTTGTTATTAATGTCCTGAGCTCCACTTATAAATCAGGCAGGGATACAAGAGGCACTTTGGAGAGTCAAAGGGGGGGAAGGACAGGGCCCAGGGGGGGGGGTCTCAGGCTTTGGGATGGGATCAACTTGATCCTCACTCAGCTGACAAAATGCCTCTTTTGAAAGCAAATTGTTGTTTCCAGTTAAAAGTGATTGGTAGACTGCTTTGGGCCATTTAACCATCTGGATCCAAATTTGGTTCGACAAGTCGACAAATAAAAGTTGCCACGGCATGGTGGATGTGCAAAAATGTGTTCACTCCAGTGCCAGGGTTTTTGTCATTGTCACTCAAATTCCAGGACCCACAGAATTTGTGCAGATGCATTTGTGGAACTGTCGCGGCTTGGAATTGAAGCGGATTTATGTGAGATGCGAGACAACCTGTTTTTGTCAATGGATGCTACAGCTTTGTGTTTTCATTCAACATTTAGCTTGTAGGAGACGTTAACATTCCACCATGACGTCCCTGATCCACTGCTGAAAAGGATGCCTTGATCCTCTCCTCTTTCATCTAGAACTGATTCATGTAACAAAGAGCGTACAGCAAGTGCTGAAGCTTCACTCCCTGTGTCTCTGTGATGTCATAATTTGTTATTTAGTTTTTTTTTTTTTTTTTTTACTTCAAGATGGCGCCGCAAGAGTGGCTGCCTTTCCAGCAGCTCCTGTGTTTTTTGTTTTTCTACTTCTTTCGTTCCTTTCCTCTTTCGTTTATTACTTTGCTGCTGTGTTACTTCCAGGTAGAGTGAACGCTGGCACGAATGGCTGCCGCAGCTCACCCGCACTAAAAACCAGTTCTTATCCCGTGACTGTAAAGTGTCCTTGAGAGTTTTGAAAGGCGATTAGAAATTAAATGTATAATAATAATAATTATTATTATTATTGAATTTTAGGACTACATAATCATTTAATCCAGCATAAGAAACGCGAGACTTTCTGTCACGTGCGAAGTGACAGCTGGGGGCGGGGCTGCCTCTCCCTGCCGCCACCACCTGCTGTCAATTCTCTAATCACGGACACAGGGCATTTATACGGGTCGCGGTCTCCTCGCTAATGCCGTATGATTGACATTACCTTGCATCTCACCTGTACGCTGGACACTCCCGTCGGTGCGTGTGTTTATTCCGGTCCGAGGTAATTTCCGCAGCGTCCCGTAAGTTTTATTTGCCTTCCAGGATTGCGCGCACTTTTGCACCACTGTGTGCGTTTTGCTTTCAGAAGTAATATGCGGGTCGGTTTTCCCCTTGCCTGCCTACGCGTCGTGTTTTAGTCTTCTTTATTTGTTACTTCCCTGGTCACTTGTTTTTTTGGACCAGCACCTTTTGTTTGTTAATAAACATCTCGCAAGGATCGTCCTACTCTGTCGCCTGCTTTGGGATCCAAACACTACCCTACATTCCGACGAGTGAGCTGGTTTCTGTCTTGCTCGGAACGTGACACTTTCTTCTTTCATCAGAAAAATAGTTCATTCCTAAATTATATGGGTCTGGGGTTATCTGAGCTTGAAATGGGCGCGGCTGAACAAAAGGCTGAACAAAAGGCAAATGCTGCCCCTTTGTCATACCAGCGCTTTATCGGCAACCCCCTGTACGAAAACCCAAAACCCGAACAAATTCGGCAATGGCGCTCCATATCATATTTTCAATTCCTGAATGAGAGATCAACCCCTGGACACTGCCTTGCACAGCGATTAAATATTTTTAATTCTCGGATCCAGTGATACATTGCCTTATGAACTTAATTGGATCCCAGACAGAGCGTGTAAGGTGAAAAGTGTGTATCCCAAATATTAATTTCCCATAGGAAACCATTAAAATAAGAATAAGCCATTCCCATGTCCCCATAAAACATGATTTTCTACTAAATAATTCTTAAAACGACACAAAATATACCTTATTTCATGTATAATAAAAGTGCTATTGTAAATATCCACCCAGGGAAGAGACAGTGCTTGGCAAAGCAGAGACAAGGGCCTCGCATTGACCAATATTTCTTACGAAGTCATACGTCAAATAAATCTAGTGAAGCACAGCAATGGGACGAAAACCAAAGTTCGCAGAGCGTCAACACCCCTGTCAATGAGGATGGTAATGCGCTGACAGAACGAAAGGCGGAAGAGCCCGCCCAACTGCAGAAACCTCCGCAGAGAAGGAGGACAAGATTAAAGGATACAGACCAAGTATGAAGTGGCCAAAAGCTATCAAAAAAAGAGATTGGGAAACCGTCTGACCAAAATCTTGGAGCAAGAAGTGGGCACAGCAGGGAAAAACCTGGAAAATATTGGTGACATCATCTATCACAACGGGGAGGAGCGCTTTGGAGTGTACATCCGGAAAACCGCCAATGCAAGACCACCACCAACCAAATCCAGGAGGAAGCAAGAGATAGACAGACTGGTCAGAGAAAGAAGGGACCTGCGAAAACAGTGGAAGAAGGCCTCTGATGCAGAGAAAATAGGTATCATGCTGCTCCAGGGGGACATCAAATGCTGGTTGGCAACCTTACGAAGGGCAGAAAAGTTGAGAAAACTTCGCAAGAACAAGGTACACACAAGAACACGGTTCTATAAAAACCCTTTCAAGTTTTTCAAAGACCTCTTCGCTAAGGACAAAAGCGGAATCCTGAAAACCTCAAAGCAGAAACTTGAAAATCATCTGGAAAAGGTTCACCAGGACACAAAAAGGCATGAAAAACTTGATATCTCACATGACATCCTCCCTATCGAACCAGAATTCAACCTCGAGACTGGCCCTCCAAAATGGAAGGAAGTGGACAATACATTACGGCGTGCAAGATCAGCATTAACCCCAGGGCCAAATGGAGTTCCATAAAAGGTCTACAAGAAAGCACCAGATGGTCTGTGCTATCTTTCGAGGCTCATGAGGATTGTGTGGCAGAAAGGGATAAAAGGCATGGCGAAGGGTACTAATTCCCAAGGAGAAGGATGCGGCAGACATCAGTCAATTCCGGCCAATTAGCCTTCTCAACGTTCGAGAGGAAATCTTTTTTAGTGTGTAGCATGGAGACTTTCCACCTACCCGGAGAAGAACAAGTACGTTAATACATCTGTACAGAAAGCTGGCATCCCTGGGTTCTCTGGTTGCTTGGAGCACACAGTATGATCTAGCGCCAAATCCAAGCGACAAAGAAAGACAAGAAAGATCTTCATGTCATCTTCCTCGACCTGGCCAATGCCTTTGGCTCAGTTCCCCATACCCTTCTCTGGGAATCCTTCAACTTCTTCCATGTTCCATTTACCATTACCACCTTGGTAAAAGCCTCCTTGAAGACCTGCAACTGTGCTTCCCAACACCTCATTTCATAGCATTGTGGCAGCGTGTAGAAGTCTGTAATGATACCGACTTCTACACGCTGCCACGATGCAGGCAGGTTGTATGATTTCACCCCTGGCCTTCACAATGGCCATGGAGGTCATCATCAGGGCCTCAAGGTGGGTGGTGGGGGGTAAGCGAACCAGGAATGGGATCCACCTCCCACCTATCCGGGCATACATGAATGACATGACCACCTTGACCACTACTGCAGCTTGCACCAGGCGGCTACTTGGGGAAACTGCAGGAAAACATCAAATGGGCCCGGATGAAAATCAAGTCGTCAAGTCACGCAGCATCTAAATAGTCAAGGGAGAGCTAAAAAAATGTGAGGTTCTGCATTGCTGATGACCCAATACCAACGGTTTCTGAGAAACCGGTCAAAAGCCTGGGCAGGTGGTACAATGCAAGCCTAAGAGACAAAGATGGAGTGCACCAACTAAAGCAGGACATCACCAATAGTCTGGAAAACATAAACAGGACTCAACTGCCAGGGAAACTCAAGCTCTGGTGTCTGCAGTTTGGACTTCTCCCTCAGGTAATGTGGTCCTGAAGAGGTCCTGAAGAGTTTGGCAGTTGTCTTTGAGAGCAAGATGAGTACCATCAACTCCTTGCCAGTGAGAGCAACAACTTCCAGCACAGCACCATTGACTTTCATCCGAGAGGGACAGAAAAAGCCCAACCATCCTCCTGCCAAACCAGAAGTTGGCGAATGGGAGATGCGGGTTGACATTGGCCTGAAATTGGTTTTCCCAGCGGAGATTGCAGCCATCACCCTAAGACCAGAATTGGTGCTCTGGTCCCCTTCACTCAAGGCTGTCTACATCACAGAACTCACAGTCCCATGGGAAAACTCGGTTGAAGAGGCCTATGAGCGCAAGAAGCTGCACGACACAGAACTCGCAGTGGATCCGCAACAGAGAGGATGGAAAGCCAAGGTACAGTCTGTATATCCAATTGAAGTTGGATGCAGAGGGTTTGTGGCTCCCTCCACCATCAGACTGCTAAAAGACCTGGGTATCCATGGACAGGCTCTGCAGCACACAATTAGATCAGTCTCTGAAACGGCAGAAAGAAGTAGCCAGTGGATCTGGGTGAAGAGGAAGGACCCATGTTGGGCTCATAGAACAGCAACTTAAGACAACCCCCACCAGCTTCTCAACATCTGATTGGTCATGGGACACAAGCGGGTGATCAAACTGTCGCTTGCCACCATCGATGAGGGTGTCTTGTGATGAAAGGCCGCAACACCCAATGATTCTTTGGCGCACTACTGACGATGTGTCCCAAATTCACAAACTCAAAACAGATCACACACCACTCTCAATACAACATCAAGGCTAATCTCATGTGAGGACCATCCATTGGCACAAACGGATAGAGCAACATCACGTCCAGTGTTTCATGATTCTTGTAATGAAATAAATACTCTGTACGGTATAATAAAGTTGTTTTATTTACCTTTGTGATGGTCACTGATGGGTTGGTGGAATGGAGTGGGCGTTTTTTCAAGCTTTAATCACTTGATGAGGAACGTAGCCTTCTTCTTTCACCATGACGAGGAATGATCCCTTGTAGGTGCATTCTTTGCGATAATTTTACCTAGTTCCTCATCAACTGAAGTTTGGGGGCAGAGAATAGAGGACAAAAAAAAAAGTTGGCTGTGATTTTCTTGTTTGGAGAATGACCTCACTCTGTCGACCTCTGTCGATCTATTCAATGTTTGCAGCTCTGTGTTTCTGTAACACCCCCATCCCCCACCCCTCACTGCTGCGTTCTTGACCAATCACATGGCTTTAACCGAAGACTGAGGCTCGGGATTAGAGACAAAATCAAGTTGGCTGCCATTTCCTTGTTAGCAGAACAGGCTCATTCGCGAACGACACATCACTCATTGTGGCACTCTGTGTGTATGCTGAAAATACAGTAAAGTCTCGTTATATCGATATCGGTTATATCGATAGTACCGCTTATTACGATACTATTTTCATTTCCCTTGCACATTTCTAGTCTTTTATGTATAATTAGTAACG
This sequence comes from Hippocampus bargibanti, assembly GCF_051943395.1. Classification (NCBI taxonomy): domain Eukaryota; kingdom Metazoa; phylum Chordata; class Actinopteri; order Syngnathiformes; family Syngnathidae; genus Hippocampus; species Hippocampus bargibanti. The sequence continues at coordinate 2,881,244 of NC_142751.1, read as the reverse complement.
TTTAGTACGATACCCGGTTATTACGATAATCCGGTTATTACGGTGCTCCTTTTCATCCCCCGTCGGCCATTTTTGTTGTTTATATCGATATATCCGTCGCGCCATTGGTCAACTTGGTCACGTGTCTTGTTACGTGAGCCGCCATCGGTCGCGCCATTGGTCGACTTGGTCACATGAGCCGCCATCGGTCGCGCTATTGGTCGACTTGGCCGTGTGACTTTGTCACGTGACACGCCATCGGTCGCGCCATTGGTCAACTTGGTCACGTGTCTTGGTTACGTGTCACGCCATCAGTCGCGCCATTGGTCGAATTGGTCAGGTGACTTGGTTACGTGCCCAGCACCCGTGTAGCAGAGCCATTTTCATTTTCAGACGCTAGCTCGTGTGTAGCAGACGAGATTGAAGTGTTTGTGTTAAAAGGTAAAAATGGGAAGCAGAAGAAGATTGATGACTTTTTTTAAATTGTATACATAATACAGTAAGATGTAAGCGTTGCAGTTACCCTGTTGTGTTATGTACATGCCCACTGTACTGTATATGAATGCAATCGTTTTTTGCAACAATGTTTCTTGTTTTGTCTGCTGAAGCGCGATGATTTTGAAAATTATTAACATTCCATACTGTGTATTAAAGGACAGCCGATGTCACTTTTTATTCAAATGCAAATAAAAATGACTTCACGCCAAGACGTCTTGCATTGCTTGTGAATCCAAACAATGGCTTCAGATTCGGATAATATGCTTTCTTGTTACACATCCAGTTATGAATATGTTTCAAATACACTGTAGTTCTGAAGATTAAAGCATACATGTTTACAATCATTAAAGAATTATATGTGCCATTTTGAGGCAACATTGGGGGAACATCTCTCACCCCCCCAAAAAAGGGAGCTAATGGCCTGCTCCGTTTCTTATATGGCGCGTGGCTGCCCTCTTTTGGCGGCTTTTGTTTAATGCAGTTCGGCGCAGGATCGGATATATCGATAGTCCCGGTTATATCGATATTTTTTCGGACTCCCTTGAATATCGATATAACGAGACTTTACTGTAGTTCGTATTCCAAGGTTAAATTTTCATAAACTTAACATTCGTAAACCGAAAAGTCCGTAATCCAAGGGGTTTGCAAACCGAGGTATCACTGTATATGCAGTTCATATATTGGTTTTAGTTCCTCTTTGCAGTATTCGTAAAAATGGGTCGATGAGAGGGACGAACAATATGAAGTTCATACTGGCAACAGAAAGATGTCACATTAAATATGATGGTTACATTGACAAAGTGTCCCTGCTGCGTCAGGGTCTCAAAGATGTTTCCGGCCTCTTTTTCTGATTGCCCCTGGCCTGCCCCCACACATCCTCAGAATGTCCGTCAGCTAGCTTTGCCGACGTGAGTTAGACCGAGCTATCACTGCTCCCTTTTCTTTTTGGCATTGTTCAAACTAAATGGAAACACGGTAATTAGCTTGTTACAATTAAAGCGAGACGAGCGGATGAATTGTAATCACCCGCAATGGAGTTCCTGCTTTCTTCCCCCCGCCCCCTGCAGCTTGCAACAGGCCAGCTGAGCTAGCCTCATTTGCATAATTAAAATATACAAATGATAATGGATTTTATAGTCAATGTCCAGAGGCTGCTGAGGCAGCGACGGATGGAGGAAAATATGAAATCAAAATAACTAACATGTAGAATTTTTCCGGAGGAGGGCGGGGGCTGGGTGGGGGGTTCGGGAGCTTATAGGAGGACGAGATGGTGTGAGTCATAAAGATGAAAGGACTGAAAGAATGATACAAAGATAACGGTGCCGAAAGAAGAGGAAAAGACAAGCGCGAGAGAACAAAGGTGGGACAATGGCATTAGTAAATTGCACCGAGTCGCTCTGACCGGCGCTGCCCTCCCTCTGGGGGAGACTAACACCTGATTACATGAAAATGGAATGGAATTTACAAACCTAAGGCAAACCCAAATGAAATTAGATCTTTACTTTTTTTCTTAGCTCGGAGCGCCACAGAGCCGCGCAACAGGGGTAGGGACATAAAGACATAAATAGGAGACATAAAGGGAATTTTACAATTAAGCCGGGGACAATGTGGGTGAAATTAGGCCTTAGAGCTGACTTGATAGTCTCACTGCGTTTCTCTCCTGCACAAAGGATTCTCCAAAGGCGGCGGAAAAGTTTGCAGGCCTCTTGATATATAGATATCATCCGACTTATCCATTCAAAATGTTGAATAAAGACTCGGAGGCTAAATGACTCGCACCCCCTGCCCCCTCTCTGGTCACACGGTCGATTGCTTGTGCGAGAGTGAGATGCTGGCTGGCTGGCTGGCCAAAATTGTCGTACGCGTTGCCGGCCTCCGAGAGCGTTGCAGTGCCAGGCGCAGAATTAAAATGTTAAAAAATAGGGTCGGGAGGTTGTGGTCTTAAGTATGGGTGGTAGTACGTCGGATGTTACCTGTAGTTACTCGCTTTGCTCTCATACAGAAAGACAACGCTGCAAAGCAGCAATTCTAATGTGCGCACTGAGCATTCAGCTCAGCCCCACAACGACAAGTGAGAGGCTCTCCGGCAAACTGACAAGCTTCTTTGGGAAGCTTTCCTCTTTGTTGTTTACCTTTGGCTTTCAATTCAACACACGAAGGTGACGGTTGGGGTTTAAGAACAATAAGTTGTTGGCTTTCATGAAGAATTTACAACATAAGTCAATGTCTTAAGCCTTTTGCGGACTCTGTCCAGGTTACAGATGTCCACTGTAGAAACTGCTGTCCCAGAAAAGGTTAATACAGTGATACCTTGGCTTACGAACTTAATTGGTTCCCTGAAAAACTTCCGGTCTGAGTGTACGACGGCGCGTTGTTGTGCTGCCGCTGCTAAAAAATAGCTAGGCCACCTCCTCTGCGAGAATGGCGAGGTTTGGGAACAACCTCGCCAACCACAGAGGAGTAGAGTCATTAAGCTGCGAAAAGTCACCAGGAGTTTGCCACGTTCCGTTAAGGCAAAGAAAGTCTAGCTTACAGTCCTTGAGGATGTCCTGGATCAATTCCCCCTTTCCAGTAAGCGAGCGGACGGTTAGAAGGCCGAAGATGACAGCGGATCAGTCCTTTGTGGTAGTGTTTTCGTACCTAGCAAGGTTGGCTTACACGCTGTGATCCACGGATCAGCGTTTATTTTTTTTGAGAATCCGGCGTCGGGCTGACCAAAAGAGATGAAGTCCCTGGAGTCGATGGGGAATCCCCGACGAGACCCACGGTGGATGTATTCCCGCGGAGGACGACGGACGATGTCAGCGAAGTGGAGATTCAGCAGCATTTTGAGCTGATAGAAAGGAGTTCGGCCGATGAATATTTGAGCCGTCCTCGTTCCCTCAGACCCTCTTCCTCCCTCCGCCCCTGTGATCCCCGCCTGCCCGTCTCAGCACGATGGGTGACAGAGCCTTCAGCTGCTCGGCCCCCAAACTTTAGAACTCACTTCCAACATTCATAACACAGATTCTCTTCCCACCTTCAAGAACCATCTCAAAACCCACATATTTAAAATTGCATTTTCTGTGTAGCTCTCTCTCTTGTTTCTATTTATAATTGTATTTTATTTATTGCATTCTATTTGTGATTGTATTTTATTTATTATAGTACCTATGCTTGTCTGTAACTGTAAAGTGTCCTCGAGAGCTTTGAAAGGCACTAAAATGTAACGTATTATTATTATTATTATTATTATTATTATTATTATTATTATTATTATTATAAAGAGTGTGTAATGTGAAAAGTGTGTATTCCAAACATTAATTTCCCATAGGAAACAATTAAAATGAGAATAATTTGTTCCCAGGTCCCCATAAAACATAATTGTCTACTAAATAAGCCTTAAAACTACACAAAATAAACCTTATTTTATGTATAACAAATGTGCTTTGGTATTGTAATTAAATAAATGAACTGTACTATATAATAAAGTTATTTTATTTATCTTTGCGATGGTCATTGATGGTTTGATGGATTGGATAGCGTTTTGCAAAGTGTCTCAAGGAGCTCCGTGTTGTACATATTGCAACAGCAACAGATGCAGGCAGACACACTAGAAACTTCATTAATAGCTGGTTCCATTGCTTGTCTTTTCTATTCAAATTGTACAGATGGCTTGTGCGGGTTATTTGTGGAGCCCAGTTGATGGGATATTTTAACCTTGCAGTCTTCACTCTGCCTTTGAACCATCAATAAAGTTGAAACAAGTCAAAATTTCACTGTGTTTCCGATCCATTTTCTCACCTTTTCACTTTTGTTTTTGCTGTGTCGTCTGCCTTTCCTGTTTCATGTGCTCACAGCGTGCAAGAAGCACGCTGTGAGCACTCTAACCCCTCCTCCTCCTTACTGTTTCGTGTGTCCTGCTGTGTGTGTCTCCTCCCACCTCTACCACGGATCTTGACCAATCACGTGCGGCTTTAACCGAAGACTGGGGGCGGGCTACCATTTCCAGCTCCTTGTTAGGGGCTGGCACTCTTTGTTCAGTTCAGAGATCCAGTTCGAAGAACCGGCTCGTTCGCGAACGACATATCACTCATTGTGGCGCTCCGTGTGTTTCCTGAAAAATAGTTTGTATGCCAAGATCATATTGTCGCAAATTTAACTTTCGTAAGGCAAAAAGTTCATTAGCTAAAGCGTTTGTAAGCCACTGTATCACTGTACTAACTCTTTTTAATGTATTTTAAAAAAAACTTTTGTTCTTTCATTACAGCCCAGGTGAGTTGGAGCCCATCCCAACTCAATTTTGGCAATAGCCATGCCAAACCATGGACACCAGGAAATCATTTGGACATAAAGACCCTCTACCCCAAACTCAATCTCTCGGTGTTTAACTGTGAGGCTAAACCCAATCATGCCAAGCTGTTCCTTGTGTCATATGATTCTTAGAAATAGTGAAAAAAAATGATCTAATCCGAGAGTCTTGGCTTCATTTCTTGACAATTCTGTGCTTTTTGCAATTCGAGCCATCTTCCTCGCTTATTACTTAACTTTTATATGAAATATAAATATTTGCGCTTGAATCGCCGCCTCGCTCCAGTTCCTCCACGTCTGGGCTTCTGTGAAGTGAAAGCAATAACAGTGGCAGAGCTGTAAGTAAATAATGAGGAGTAATCAAAGTTAATGGAACCCAATGGGAGCTTTGGCTTCTGCGTGTAGCAATAATCTCATTGCGAGAGAGGCAGATTTAGTGGATAATTGGTGCCTAAGTACTGACTGATTCCCCAGGTAGCTAACTAACGAAACTAGCTGCCGATGCCTGTTTGGGTTTGTCACGAACGAGGCGTAAACAAAGTAGAAGCATCTTGTCTTTTGTCTTGGCTTGTCTCCTATTTGTAATGACTTGGTTTTCGCCAATTAGTTATGATGATCTCATAACTACTAAATTGTTTTGTGTCACCTGCAAGGAGCTGAACACAAAGAAATTGCACGACTGAATAAAAATCTTGAAAAATAGAATTGAGGAAAGAAAAGCAGAGGGCTAAGTGCGAACCCTTGAGGAACACCAGATGTGAGTAACAGTGGCCCAATTCATGAGAAATGGTCTAAAAACAATATATTTTGTCGTCTCAATTTTTTGTAACTTGCATCTTTATTATTTTTATAACATTTAAAACCATTTGAAATTGAACATTTGAGTACAGAATGCCTTGTAGCCAATTTGTATAACAACATCCTTTTGCAACTGCAAATTATTCAACAATGAAAACAACAAAAATAAAACACACCAATAACAATAAAGAGAAAAAAAGTGATCGATACTGACAAGTTTCCTCTATTTTGGATTTATATTCGGAATCTATCTTGACTGTCTGGTTTGTGGTGTCGTTCGTTCATTCATTTGTTTGATTGTTTTTTTTTTTATATTCATCTCATTTTTCCAATCTTGTTTTAAACTTCCCTGCTTGGACCCTCAATATGTGTGTGAATCTCTCCAACTCAAATATCTCTTCCACTATTCGGACCCACTGGTTCTTTGTTGGTGGGTCAGTTTTAAACCATTTTCGTGTTATGGCTTTCTTGCTGGCTATCAGCAACACTTTTATCAAGTACAGTGGGATCTTGGCTAACGCACTTAATTGGTTCCCAGACAGAGTGTGTAAGGCGAAAAGTGTGTATCCCAAAAATGTATTTCCCATAGGAAACTATTAAAATGAGAATAATGTAATTTCTCCACTGCGAGACTAATAAAGGCAAATCCAATCCAATCCAATCCTTTCCCAGGTCTCCATAAAATATAATTTTCAACTAAATAGGCCTTAAAACTACAAACATACTTTATTCTACGTATAAAAGTGTGCTATTTTATTGTAATGAAAGAAATACATTGCACTGCATAATAAAGTCATTTTATTTACCTTTGTGATGGTCGTTGATGGCTTGATGGAATGGGGTGGCAGGTCGGAGGAAATTGCTGTTTGGAAGGAGTCACATTCTAAGGACTGTAATTAAAGAAATAAACTGTACTGTATAATAAAATCGTTTTATTTACCTTTGTGATGGTCGGTGATGGCTTGATGGAATGCGGTTCAGACTTCTCTTCCTGTGTTATGAAAGTCCTGTTAGGCATCTTTTTTTCCAAAAAAGGCCGGTCTCATCTGCATTAAATACTTGCTGAGAAACGTCGCCTTCTTCGTTCACCATTTCGACGAATGATCCCCTTGTAGGCTTTGGCAGATTTACTGTCAGAACTGGCTGTCTCACCAGGACGAGTAATGAATCCATGTACAGCGCTTAAAGTTCTTGAACCATCCGTTGCTAACTTTAAAACAATCAATAAACGGCGAACTTCCAGGTTGCCGTATGATGATATCAGAGTGAATTTGCCGTGCTTTCTCTGATATAATTGCTATATTCACACTGTTGCCGGCTAGCTGCTTTTCGTTATTCCAAATGAACAGAAGTTTTTCAACCTCTTCTATTGTCCGAGACTGTTGCTTTGACAGCACAGAAACACCTTTAGCAACACACGCACCTTTAATAGCGTCTTTGTTGTGAAGGATGGTAGCAATGGTGGACTTAGCATATTGCATATTCACATGTGAAGTCAGACAAACGCACACCTCGTTCGTTTTCCTCAATGATCTCGTTCTTCTCCTTGACTGTATTTTTGTTTTGTGTCTTCTTCGGCTGAACATGAGCCTATGGTGGGGTCTTTTTCGGTCCCATAACAGCAAAAACATCCGTGTTCGGTCGTGTGGTTTGGTGTTCTTCCGCCGAAGATTACTCCGCCAGCCGAGGTGGGGCGGCGCTACGTGTGTATCCCGAAAAGTAATGCGTATGCCAAAGTTTAATTTTCATAAATTGAACGTTCATAAACCGAAAAGTTCGTAAGGCAAGGTGCTTGTAAACCGAGGTCCCACTGTCTCTTGTTCTCTTGTTTGCACATTTTCTTAGTTTAGATCAGCTAGATACATCACCAAGTCAGTCTTATTATCTTCTTCAGTTCTCTCCAAACTTCTTCCCAATAACCTTTCAACTTTTGACAAAATATGTGTGCATGATCTACATTTCTTTCCTGTCCACATAGCCGCCAGCATTCGTTCTGTCCCGGATTATATTTCCCGGTCATCTCCGGGGTTGTAAAAACATCTCATGATATTCTTCCAACCAAATTCTCTCCACTGTCTGAAAGTGGTTGTTGATTGAAGTATTTTGCACATATTTGACCATTCTTCCTCTGTTATGTTGGTTTGAAGTTCCTTTTCCCATTTATCTTTTATGTATAGAGTTGAGTTCCCTCTGTTCAACAGGAGCCGTTTGTAAAGGGATAAGATTACTTTATTTTTCCCTCCTATATATCCATCACTATCTGTATTATGTCATTTCTTTTAGTTGATGTATCCATGTTTATTACTTTTGTATAGTAGTCTCTTACTTGTAGATATCGGAAGTGGTCGCTCTTTTATAAGCATCTGTTTTATTTTTTGAAAGGTCGGCATTTCCCCTTTTCTATTATCATACTCAACCAGGTGGGAGCTCTTCACAGAGATTCATGGGGAGGACATTGATTCACTCACCGACACCATCACAGACTTCATAAACTTGTGTGAACAAAACATCGTACCCACCCGAATTGTGCGGTGTTTTTCCAACAACAAACCATGGATTAATCCCGACAAAAGCCCTCCTGAAGGAAAAGAAAAGGGCTTTTGTGTTGGGCAAATGAGAGGAACTGAAGGCCGTGCAGATCCAACTGAGGAGGAAGATCAGAGAGGGGAAGAAGGCCGACAGGATGAAAATGGAGGAGCAGCTGCAAGCCAGCAATGTCGCTGGTGTCTGGAAAGGCATAAAAAATATCTCAGGCCACAAAAGACCAGTGACATTGAACGAAAAAGACAAGGACTGGGCAGATGAACTCAACCACTTTTTCAATCGATTTGACAAGACGCCTGTCGCCCCCGGCCCACCGTCAACTCCACCAGTAGCTGCACCTGCACCAACTCTCACTGTGGACTTACCCTCCCTGCCCCCTCTCACGACCAGCTTCCCGCAACCAACAACTGCCCGCCCAACCATTGCCACACCCTCAGCCGCCACCTTGCCTCCTGGTTCTTGCCTGTCTGTCACAACTGCACAGGTGAGGAACCAACTGAGGAGGATGGAAGTGAGGAAGGCAGCAGGTCCGGATGACATCAGTTCCTGACTCCCCAAGACCTGCTCCGACCAGCTGTGTTTCATTGTCCAGCACATGTTCAACCTGAGCCAGAACTAGGCAGAGTTCCCAGAGTTCCACAGTTGTGGAAAACGTCATGCCTGGTCCCAGTGCCCAAAATTGCCAACCCAAAGGGGCTCATCAGCTACAGACCAGTGGCGCTGACGTCTCACCTGATGAAGACACTGGAGAGACTCGTCCTCGCCCACCTGCAACCGCTGGCAAGCTCATCGCTGGACCCGCTACAAATTTCCTACCAGCCCAGCATGGGTGTGGAAGACGCCATCATATACCTCCTCCACTCGGCGTTGCTGCACCTGGAGAATGCTGGGAGCACGGTGAGGATCACGTCTTTGATTTCTCCAGTGCCTTCAACACCATCCAGCCAAACCTACAGGGGGACAAGCTGCGGCATGCCGGAGTCGACCACCACCTCACATTCTGGATTACAGATTACCTCACAAACAGGCAGCAGTACGTGAGGGTAACGAACTGTGAGTTGGACAGGCTTCTCTGCAGCACCGTATCACCGCCGGGGACAGTCCTGTATCCATTCCTGTTCACCCTCTACACCTCGGACTACAACTACCACACCCCAACCTGCCACTTTCAGAAGTTCTCTGACGACTCAGCTATTGTCGGCCTCATGACAGAGGGAGACGATCGGGAGTACAGGGTACTGACAAACGACTTTGTGGACTGGTGCCCGCAGAATCACCTCCAGATCAACACCGGGAAAACCAAAGAGCTGGTAGTGGATTTCCGCAGGAAACAATCCTCACCTGCACTGTTGAACATCCAGGGTTCGGACATTGAGATGGTGATTTCCTACAAGTACCTGGGTGTTCTCTCAACAATAAACTGGACTGGACTACAAACACGGATGCCCTCATCAAAAAGGGACAGAGTCGCCTCTTCCTACCCAGGAAACTGAGGTATTTTGGGGTTCAGGGTCACTCCTAAAGACTTTCTATTACTATGTGGTGGCTTCAGCCATCCACTATGGAATTGTCTGCTGATCAGGCAGCATCACCACCCAGGACAGGAAAAGACTGGAGCGCCTTGTCAAGAGGACCATTTCTGTCCTGGGCTGCTCGCTGGACTCTCGAGGAGGAGGGCAACAGACGGACACTAGCTAAACTAAAAGCTATGATGGACAGCCCCTTCCACCCTGACAGCACTGGGTAGCTCCTTCAGCCAGAGACTATTATACCCGCGCTGCAAGAAGGAGAGGTACCGCGCTCGTTCCTACCGACTGCTGTAAGGCATTGCAATTCTCAATGATCACATGTGAAAAAAAAAATAAAAAAAATGGACACTTGTAAATATGGGTTGATGCAATATAGCAGGGGTCGAGAACCTATGGCTCGCGAGCCATATATGGCTCTTTTGATGATTGCATATGGCTTGCTGATAAAATTAAATACATATTGTCGTTTTTTTCACCGTTCATTTCCCATTGGGGCTGCAGTTGGTGGAAAGCTCAATTTTGATTGCATGACACTGAGCAAGACTGGCCGAAAGCGCCATTTTGATTGGATGATAGTGGCTGTCATGTTGAAACAGGTAAACGCCCATTTAAATGAACACAACTCGTGCACTTCAGCGTGAATGCACCGGAGCATTAGAGGAGAGAAAATGTTCTGATTCTAATTTGCAATGAAACAATACCATCGATGAAACAGTCGAATGTCAGTGACATTTTAACAAGCCCGATGTTAACGTTAGCATCAACATACTTCTGCGAGAAGTAGATTGCAGATAGCTCTCACTGAAAAAAACATTTCTAAATATTTTACTTTTATGGCTCTCTTAGTCAAAAAGGTTCCCGACCCCTGCAATACAGCTACATCTATCAATATGCCTTTCTTGATACTTGCACTGTGTACATTTTTTTATGAAACGGTTTTGCACATTTACAGTATACAGTTGACATTTTAATTTTACTATGCTTAGAATATCTTGTTTTCTGTCCTTTCACCCCCCACCTCATCACCTTTGAAATTGCTGCCGTGGACTGCAAATTTCCCCATTGTGGGACGAATAAAGGTTTTCTGATTCTGATTCTGATTGCTGTGACACCTCTCCTTTCCCATCTCTTGAAGCCCTCGTTTTTTTCCTGGTTGAAAGTCCTTGTCATATGATAGCCACCTCAGAATGTTCACCTCCTTTTCTAGTTTATTTTATTTTATTATGATATACCAGATATTCAGAATGAATTTTGTTAATGGCTCCATCAAGTCCTCAATTTTCCGGAACAGTCGTCTGTCTCCCAGCAGTGTTTGAATTGGGTAACCTTCTTCTGTTTCTTCAAATTCTTTCCATTTGGCTTTATACTCTCCATTGTGCTGCCCGGTAGTAATTTTAAAAATTTGCTAACCCCGATCCACCCTTTTCCTTTGGTAACTGTAATGTTGTCAGTCTAATCATTGGTCGCATTTTGTGGTATGCGTATTGGTAGCGACGAATAGAGGTATAGCAACCTCGGAAGAATATTCATTTTCACTATTTCAATCCTGGAGTTTAAATCGAGGATGGGTGTTGACCCCCTCCCCAGGTCTGCTTTGATGGCTTGGTTAATCTTTGCATAGCTTTGTTCAAACAGTTTGTCTATGTTCTTTGAGATGTACACGGCTAAATACTTTACCCTTTCAGCATCCCACCTTAATTTGTATTTTCCCTTAATCGAGTTTGATGGAGTGTACTTTAGTGCTAAGGTTTGTGTTTTTGTCATATTAAGTCTATATCCTGAGTAATGTTCATATTCCTCTAGTTGTTGCATCATTATTGGGAGGCTGTCTTCCGGTTGTATCAAATATGCTATCAGATCATCAGCGAACAGGTTGAGTTTATGTTCCGAGTCTCTCATCTCCACGCCCTTGATTTTGTGATTCTGTCTGATTGCTCGGGCTATGGGTTCAATGAAGATATAGAGTAGTGTTGGTGAGAGGCAACATCCTTGTCTTTCACTCCTGCAGTTGGCCCATTATATAGTGTTTGTATGTTTCTAATTGAATCTTTGTTCAAGCCGTTCTTTTTCCATGACTTTGTATAGATAGGCCCAGCGGACACTATCAAATTCTCACCAACATTGCACTTGTGTATAGTATAGTATTATGTGAAAGTTTTTCTTATATTATCCTGGGCCTATTTGGATTTCACTTTTCCTTTGTAGGCAATTGTCTTTCTGTCTGAGTTCTTTGTCTTTCATTGTCCTCGTGTCTTTCATGTAATCTCGTCTTTACCTCTTAGTTTTTGTCCACTTGCGCCCTGACTCCAATCTCTGTTGTGTTGTTGGACTCTCTTCTCCGGGGTTTGGCACCTGCCATCCTCTCAGCCGCATCGCTTTTGCCGCGTCCTGTGCGCTGTTATTCGTGTTTACTCCTTCGGTCCAGTGGACCCTCAGTGTGTCCATCGGGGATTGGAATTGAATGCCTTTCTCTTTGAGTAATTGTTTTAGTCCAATGTATTCTCTGCGTTTAGCCGCCACTTCTGTTGTATAGTCGTGGTCGAAACCCCCCCTGTTTCCCTCCACTTGAATCGGCGATCGCCAGGCCGCCTTGAGAATGTCCTCTTTGGTGTTGAATCTCAGGAAGTTTACGATCATCGCTCGTGGTGGTCTATTCGGTTGTGGATTTGGGCCAGCGTTCTGTGCGCCCTCTGACTCTCGAGATGAACATCCCAGTTCGTGATGGATACGTTTATCCATGTAGTTTGCTGCGGAGTCACCCTCGACCCCCTCTTTCAGTCCCCATATTTGACCGTTATTCCTTCTTGATTTTCCTTCCAAGTCGGACACTTTCTCTCAGAGCTTTCTTTGTTGTTCAAGAGAATTTCTTGTATCTCTGTGCTCCATTCCTTCACTTCAATGGCTCTTTCTTCCAGCATTTCGATGTCCATCTTTTGCGCCCGCATGTCCGCGTTTACGGATTCGAACTTTCTGTTTGTTTCCTCTCGCAAGCTTTCAAGTCCTTGTTTCATCTCCTCAATTTGTTTCGTAATCTTGTCTAACTTGGCGTCTAAATGGTGTTGTCCCGTGTCCATTCTGGCTCTCATGTCTCCGAGTCCACTCTGTAGATCAGCTTGGAGTGCCGTCGCCCAGCCAGGTGGTTTGTCGCTAACACCGTACGTGTTTTCACTCTGTTTCTTGTTCTTCTTCTTTTTGTCATTTCCTTTTCCAATCTGAGTTTGGTTCATATCTATTTTGTTCGAGTTGTTGTTTCCGTTTATTTCCAGCCTTTTTTCCGTTTTTTTTTTTTTTTTTTGCTTGTATGGCCGGGACCTAAAATGCCGGAAGCTGAAATAAGATTGGACTCTCTAAACACTGAGAACATTTTAGCCACTGAAACAAAGGAAGTGGCATTTTTGGCCACGACATCCATCAAGGAGGAGACTGTGCTGAGCGGTTGCGCCTTTCGGCAGCATGAATATGCCAGTCCTGTTTTTGAATGTGAGGAATGTCGGTGCCATTCGACTGTCACCGCTGGACACCAAAGGGGCCATTGTGCTTTTTTGCGCCTGTAATGGGCAGCATCTTCGCAGCCCCGCTTTGTTCAGCGGAAAGGTCGGTGCTGTTGGACAGTCTGCGGTTGGATGGAAACAGGGGTTGAGGAGCCCGCGATAAAAAGAAAGGAGCGTCAGCGCAGAGCGCCGATGCGTATGTAGAACTGTCGCAGCTTGGAATTGAAGCGGATTTATGTGGGACAGGAGATGTGAGACAATGTCTTTTCATCAATGGATGCTACAGCTTCGTGTTTGCTTTCAACATTTAGCTTGTCGTTGATGTGCAAATTCCACCATGAGGTCCCTGATCCACTGCTGAAATGGATGCTTTGATCCTCTCCTCTTTCATCTAGAACTGCTTCATGTCATCACAAAGAGGGTACAGCAAGTCCTGAAGAATGAATGACTTTCTGTGTCTTTGTGTTGTCATATTATTTGTTATTTTTGTTTTTCCCAAGATGGCGGCGCGTGAACACGCAGCGGCTCCCCTCTCCCGGCAAATTGGCGTTTTCATGTTTATTATGTTTGTTAAAGTCATTCTAAGTGCCTTGCATGCTGGGTCCGAGAGGACAGTAATTTTATATGTGCTGTATGTCATGCATATTAGCATATTTGACAATAAAGCTGACTTTGACTTTGGAGTATCAATGACATGGAAAAAAGAGGGTTGTTGTGTATGTGCCACTCAATTCTAAAATCTTAAAAAAAATCTTAAAATATTAGCTAAGGAAAATAGATGATTTGAAAAAGGAGTAAAAGAAGCAATTTTTGTAAAACAGCAAAACTCGTTACATAATCATCTTGGTGGTTTAAGGTTTAATTTAGACGGTGCTTACAACAGATTTCTTAACCCGATACCACATAGGCTTAGTCATACTAGTGAGGTAAACTAGAGCTTGCAAGCACCCCTAGAACCCGGATATTTAGCCGATAAAATGCAACGAAATTATACAAGGAAAATTAGGAGACTTAACATAGAGATAAAAAACAAACAGTGAGAAATAGAAACTTGTTATCAGCGATTACAAACTAAATTTACCCACAAAATCTATCAGGAAGGGTGTGAATTTACTAAATCCGATTATATGAGGCACCACAGCAAAACCAAAGAGAGACAAAAGGGTAAATTTCAAAAATTACTTTTACTGAAAAAATCTCAGCTACTGGTAAACACGCGAAAAATTAGGAATGAACAGATTTCAAGGGAGAATTGGATCCAAAATTTGTCAGACAGAGATCTCTCAGAGACAGAAAAGGCGGTACTAACCAAAGGTTTAAAATTCTCAGTGACTCCTAAAACTATACCTACAATAGATTATATCACACCTACTGAATCGGCTATTAAAAATAACAAACTTTCATATGCAGAGGCAGATGATCTGCGCATTAAAATATCAGCCCTTCTCAGTAGTGCCAAACTTCCTCCGTCAAACATAACATTAGAAGAGAGACAGGCGTTAACTACTCTACAAAAAGACAAAAAAATTACTATTTTACCAGCAGACAAGGGCAGATGCACAGTGCTTCTCAACACATTGGATTATGAAGACAAAATGAATAGGTTAATCAGTGATTCTAACACTTATGATGTTTTGACTTCCGGGACGAGCGGACGCTGGCGCGCTTTGGCTGCCGCTGCTTTCCCGCGTAATGCGGCCTCCTCAACGTCCGCTCGCTTACGGGAAAGGGGTGTCTTATCCAAGACATTCTAATTGACCGTAAGTTTGACTTTTTTTGTATAACTGAGACTTGGCAAACGGCGGGAGACTTCTCCGAGCTCAATGGCGCAACTCCACCAGGCTTTGTTTACATTGCTAAGCCCCGCCTCTCAGGCCGCGGAGGTGGACTTGCGATACTTTACCGCAAGAACTGGAGAATCCTTCAAGTTTCTATCCAGGAACCCCAATCTTTTGAATGTCTTGCGTGTAAAATTTCTGGACCCTCACCCACATTCATAGCCACTGTATACCGTGCACCAAAACCACATTGTGACTTTCTAAAAGAATTCTCTGAGGTCCTCACACACCTCTCCACCCTGTCACCGAATGTAATTATTCTTGGAGACTTCAACATCCACATGGACAATTCCACTCTTCCCCTCACTAAAGACTTCACCTCCTCACTCGACAGCCTTGGTCTGCACCTTTTACCTTCTTTTACCTTTTACCTATTTTTACCATAATTAAAAAAACAAGAAATTCAATCCTTCACAGATCACCTCAACTCTGTAGACATCAACATTAAATTTACTCGTGAGGACATTAAAGAGAACCAACTCGCCTTCTTGGATTGTTAAGTAATTATAAAAGAGGACAGAGCGCTAAAAACAGAAGTCTTTAGGAAGGCTACGCACACTGACCAATACTTACTTTTTGACTCTAACCACCCTTTACAACACAAACTAGGAGTTATCAGAACCCTCCAGCATAGGGCTAAACTAATACCAACTAGCATTGAAGGTAGAGAAAAGGAGTCAAAACATATCAGGAGAGCACTCACTAACTGTGGGTACCCTCAGTGGTCATTTAACAAATGTCAGAAAGAAAGAATAGGGAATGAAACCAATAATTCTCAAGATACAAAAATGAGAGGAGTAGCAGTACCTTACATTGCAGGAGTTTCTGAAAAATTACAAAGAGTCCTGTGGCAACATAAAATTCCAACTTATTTCAAACCGATAAACACGTTAAGGCAAAAATTAGTGCATCCAAAAGAAAGGCTACCAAATGGAAAACAAAGTAATGTAGTTTATTCCATACATAAGACAAAGACAATCCAACTTGAAAGACTTTACAGAAAGTCCGGGCTCACTATCCACAAGGACATGTATGCAACTCACCTTACCCTTTATAAGGACTCTATCTCACGCGCAAAATCGCTTTATTACTCTGGACTCATTGATTCAAATTCTGGTAACTCACGGGCCCTCTTTTCCCTCTATCACAAAATCACACAATCTCCTATCTCTGTCCCCTCACACTTTTATTCCTCTGAGACATGCAACACTCTGCTGATGTTTTTTAGCGAAAAGATCAACAAAATCCATCAGCACCTCGGGTCCTCTGTCCGCCCCCCTTCTCCCAGCCTTTCTACTCCTTCCAAACTTTTTTCCGCTTTTGCACTCCCCCATCCCTCTATAATCTCAGACATTATCACTAAATCCAAGAACTCCTCCTGTCAACTCGACCCCCTCCCCACTATCCTTATCAAGTCCTGCCTACCCTCTCTTCTCCCATTTATTTCTACCATTATTCACTCCTCATTATCAACTGGAATTGTTCCTATCCCACTCAAAACCGCAGCTGTCACTCCAATCTTGAAAAAACCTGGCTCAGACCCTAACGATTTCAATAACTTACGTCCAATTCCCCACCTTCCATTCATCGCCAAAATTCTTGAAAAGACAGTTGTTTCCCAGCTTCACTCACACCTCACTCACAATAACCTCTACGAACAATTCCAGTCTGGTTTCCGCCCCCGCCACAGTACTGAATCGGCTCTCATAAAAATCACGAATGATCTTTTTATGGCAGCCGATGCCGGTTCACTCTCCATCCTCATTCTTCTCGACCTGACCTCAGCTTTTGACACCATTTCCCACCCTATCCTTCTCGACAGACTTTCCACCCTAGGCATCACCCACACCCCACTCCGCTGGTTTCATTCCTATCTCTCTGATCGCGCACAATTCATCCAAATCAACTCGTTCACCTCACGGTCCTCTCCGGTGTCCTCTGGTGTGCCTCAAGGGTCTGTCCTGGGGCCACTTCTCTTTATTATCTACCTACTTCCTCTTGGCAATATTTTCCGTAAGTTTGGCATTCACTTTCACTGCTTCGCGGATGACACCCAACTCTACCTCTCCAGCAAACCCGACGCTTCTCTTCCACCTTCATCCCTCTCATGTTGCCTCTCAGAAATTAAATACTGGCTTTCCCATAACTTTCTCAAGCTCAACAGTGAAAAAACTGAAATTCTTCTTGTCGGTACCAAATCCACCCTCCACAAAACTAACAGTTTCTCCCTCACCATTGACAGTTCTACCGTGTCCCCCTCCCCTCAGGTCAAGAGTCTGGGTGTCATCCTCGATAGCTCACTTTCCTTTCACTCCCATATTAATAACATTACTCGGTCTGCTTATTTCCACCTCCGTAATATTAACCGTCTCCGTCCCTCGCTCACCCCTCACTCCGCTGCTATCCTTATCCACAGTCTTGTCACCTCCCGCATCGATTATTGCAACGTAATTCTCTTCGGTGTCAATCAGAAATTTCACCATAAACTCCAACTCGTCCAAAATTCTTCAGCCCGGATCATCACTAAAACCCCCTCCTTTCACCACATCACCCATGTACTCCAGCAACTCCACTGGCTACCGGCTAAACATCGTATCGAATTCAAAATACTTCTGTTTACTTTCAAAGCCATCCATAACCTTGCTCCTCCCTATCTTTCTGACCTGCTTCAAATCTCTGTTCCCTCTCGGTCCCTCAGATCCTCATCCTCCCTTCACCTCTATGTGCCCTATGCCCGTCTCACCACGATGGGATGCAGAGCTTTCAGCCGCTCTGCTCCCAAACTCTGGAATTCACTCCCACCCAACATCCGTAATATTGACTCCCTCCCTATTTTCAAGGCTCATGTCAAAACCCATTTGTTTAAAATTGCTTTCAATGTCTAATTCTCTCTGCTATTTTATTATTTATCATTTTACTTATGGTTTTATTGTTATGTGCTGTGTTCTATTGTTTTTATTGTAAAGTGTCCTTGGGTGTTTTAAAAGGCGCTTGAAATAAAATGTATTATTATTATGAGCAACTAAAAAGGGACCCTTCCAATAGATACAAGAAAGAAATGATAGACTGTCTCCAAAAGTTAGAGAAAGGAAAACATATAGACAAACAGATGTATTTTAGGTTATACCCGGGAGAGGCCACGCCATGTATCTATGGCCTGCCAAAAATGCATAAAGAAGGGTTCCCCCTCAGACCCATTGTTTGTAGCATTGACTCCTCTACATACAATGTAGCCAAATATTTAAAAACTATCTTAGCTCCGTTGGTTGGTAATGCAGAATATCATGTAGAGAACACCACAGGGTTTGTACAGAGGATCAAAGACCTCATATTGGAACCTGAGGAAACTTTGGGATCATACGATGTGACTTCTCTCTTTACATCTGTCCCAACCCCAGCAGCAGTCTCAGTGGTGAGGACGAGACTGCTGGCGGATGGTTCTCTGCATGAA
Source organism: Hippocampus bargibanti (assembly GCF_051943395.1). Classification (NCBI taxonomy): domain Eukaryota; kingdom Metazoa; phylum Chordata; class Actinopteri; order Syngnathiformes; family Syngnathidae; genus Hippocampus; species Hippocampus bargibanti. The sequence goes on along the minus strand of NC_142751.1, from coordinate 2,862,826 downwards.
AGAACCAAACTTAAACCGGATCACATCTGCCAATTATTAGAAATCTGCCTTAATACTACGTATGTTCAATTTCGGGAAAAAATTTATAAACAAATTCATGGTTGTGCTATGGGCTCACCAGTTTCACCAATAGTGGCTAATCTTTACATGGAAGAGATGGAGAAACAGGCCCTCACATCCTTCCCGGGGACAAAACCTAGATACTGGTTTAGATATGTGGACGATACTTTTGTCATAATTAAAAAAACAAGAAATTCAATCCTTCACAGATCACCTCAACTCTGTAGACATCAACATTAAATTTACTCGTGAGGACATTAAAGAGAACCAACTCGCCTTCTTGGATTGTTAAGTAATTATAAAAGAGGACAGAGCGCTAAAAACAGAAGTCTTTAGGAAGGCTACGCACACTGACCAATACTTACTTTTTGACTCTAACCACCCTTTACAACACAAACTAGGAGTTATCAGAACCCTCCAGCATAGGGCTAAACTAATACCAACTAGCATTGAAGGTAGAGAAAAGGAGTCAAAACATATCAGGAGAGCACTCACTAACTGTGGGTACCCTCAGTGGTCATTTAACAAATGTCAGAAAGAAAGAATAGGGAATGAAACCAATAATTCTCAAGATACAAAAATGAGAGGAGTAGCAGTACCTTACATTGCAGGAGTTTCTGAAAAATTACAAAGAGTCCTGTGGCAACATAAAATTCCAACTTATTTCAAACCGATAAACACGTTAAGGCAAAAATTAGTGCATCCAAAAGAAAGGCTACCAAATGGAAAACAAAGTAATGTAGTTTATTCCATACATTGTAAGAATGAAAATTGTAAAGAGCAGTACATTGGGGAGACTCAACAAATTCTCAAAAAAAGACTTTATCAACATCGCAGGGATAATACAAGTGGGCCTCGATCGGCAGTGCATTTGCACCTAAAAGCTAGCAACCACTCATTTGACGACAATGAGGTTAAAATATTCGCGAAAGAACATAGATGGTTTGAAAGGGGGGTAAAAGAAGCGATTCTTATAAAACAACAAAATCCTTCTTTAAACCGGTCTGGTGGGGTGATGTTCAATTTGGATCGTAATAGCCTGCTTAGGCAAAACAGGTTAGGCAACATTCGTAATGCTGATGAGGTGATACCGGTGGGAGTGGGGGAAGTAGGCCAGTCGTTAGTCAGGAATGTAGGAACAATCAGTGGGGCCACAGGGAGGGGTCCTCTGCTCCCCCCAACCTGAAAGTAGGGACCTATCATAGCTGGGTCCGGCGCCGCCATGCCTGGACATTAGGGATATATAAATAGGGCCGATACGACCAGTCAGACTTTAGTTCGCTGACAAAGCCTCTTGGATAGGAGGCGAAACGTCCGAAACCTTCAAAATTGTACAGATGACGGCTGAAGAAACCTTCTCATCGATAGAGCCAGGGATAGATAGAACATTAGAGGTAATCCGATTGGCTAATGAGGTGAATCCGGAGTCAGAAATAGAACTGTAAAGCTAATCAGAATGGAGAGGTAATCAGATTGGCTAAACAGGTGAAATCAGAGCCAGGCATAGAACCATATAAGTAATCAGATTGGTTTCAGGGAGTGTCCCACTATTCCCCAACCTTAGAGCAGGGACATATCAGAGCAGAGGTCGGGCACAGCCACATCTGTCCATTAGGGATAAAGAGCCAGAGTGACACGTGCAACTTTAGTTTGCTGACGAAGTGCTTCGGATGAGGAGCAAAATGTCCGAGACCTATATAAAATTCCATTCTCTGTATAGTTTTAGCTCTTGTTCTTTTTATAATTGTATCTGTGATTTTAATGTCCTCATTTTGTGATTGTAAAGCATCCTTGAGAGCTTTTAAAGGCGCTTATAAATCTTCTTTTCCTTTAGTCTTTTCCCTTCAGGGGTCGCCACAGCGAATCAATGTCCTCCATCTGAGCCGGTTTTGTGCATCCTCTTTTCTCACACCAGCTACCTTCATGTCCTCTTTGACCACATCCATAAACCTCCTCTTCAGTATAAATTCGCTTATAAATAAAATATATTATTATTATTATTATTATTATAAAGAAGTAATGATGATCTGAAGAAACCATTTCCTAGATGGACCACTCCAGTACAGCTGAGAGCCTACACAAACACTCAATTCTCAGTGAAGTGATACATTTGAGTTGAAATGTTAAAAATATAAAACACATAAAAACGATTTTCAAGACAATAACGTATCAGCATGAAACTTTTCCAAAATATGTTTTCTCTTCAGAAGAGATCTTATTATTTTTTTGTGTAAATATGCCTTGAGAGTCATCGAAGTGACTTTCCTCCCTTCCATCGGCACTCCAGCCATTTTCTTTTGCTGCTGTCACACCTCGTCTCATCAGGTATCCGTTTGTCTCTGACCTGGAGACAGTGACACATAGGTGTGCATTCTATATGTGCGTAATGGAGTTAATGGAGGATGCTGCCAATGTCACCATTGGGGGGTCCTCTTCCTCTTGTGAGCAAGCGCCGTGTTGACCCGACATCGGGGGATGTGTCTATGTGCAACTGTCCCTGAATCCAAAGGTGTCCAGATGTCGTTAAGGAAACACTATTGTGTGCGCGTGTGTGTCTGTGTACGTGTCGTGTATGTGTGCGTGTGTGTGTGTGCGTGTGTGGGTTGAATTTCTCTGGAGTTGAAGCCTCGAGGCTTTTAAACCTCAATTTCAAAAGCAGACAAAATCATTGACATGATTATTTCGCCATTTTTCCTTGTTATTATTCTCAAAACGTCCTATTTCCTGCACGGTGGAAAGAAAAATGAGCAAATAGCCAAAGAGTGATTTTAGAGTTCCAACTCGGAAACGAATAAAAGGAGTTTGAGCATCCTGCGGACATTTTTTTCCTTTCAGATTTAACTCATTCACTGCCGGACATGTGCTAAAATGTGTCCACTCAAGTGTCGCTCAACAACCTATTTTCAATTCCCGAATAAATCAAAGTCAAAGTCAGCTTTATTGTCAAATATGCTAATATGCATGTCATACAGCACAGATGAAATTACTGTCCTCTCGGACCGAGCATGCAAGGCATTTATAAATTTGTGAATGGCAGTGAATGAGTTAATCTGAAATATATTCAGGATGTTTTTAAAACAAAAAAAACGCAAGCTGGAGTGTTGCTATGCCTTGGAGGTTCAGAAACAGATTTCAATGTCTCATCCAGCATTAGCAGTCTCACACTAAAGTGCGTGTATGTGTGTACTTTCCTTCGCATGTTTCCCGCGGGACAAAAACAGTCATTTAGGCCTGTCACCCGCCCACCCCTCCCCCTCTTTCTGATTTTCTTTTCCGTTGCCTGTCCGATAATGACAGTTTAATTTGCCAGCCAATTACACCTGAGCAGTATTTAAATGAGCCAATCAGCACAGCTGACAGGATGACGAGTCACTCCAGTTAGCGCTCCAACCCAGAGGTCGATTTACTCTTGTCCAGTTAGAAACGGATCCCGCTTAGGACATTGTTGTCAGATTTGACCCCGAGAGCCATGCCGTGTTGTGTCTGTGATTTATCTGATCACGAGCGGAGATTAACTCATTCACTGCCAGACAATGTGCAAAAATGTGTTCACTCCAGTGCCAGGGTTTTTGTCATTGTCACTCAAATTCCAGGACCCACAGAATACTGCGTTTTAGGACTACATACACATTCAGTACAGTGTTACACACCTTTGGATCTCTTCTTTCATCAGAAAAAATAGTTAATTCCCAAATTATATGAGTCTGGATTTATCTGAGCTTGAAATGAGGGCATACGTACAAAATACAATAAAATACATACAATACACACAATATATTGGTGTATAACGTGCTTTAACAACAGCTGAAGCTGTAACAAAGTGCTAACATGGAAAAAAGGGAAATGCTGCCCCCTGTGGAAAGGGAAAAAACATTGCCAGATGTCTGGCCAGCGCGTTATCAACAACCTCGCATGAAAAAATAAAAAACGAACACATTCGGGAATGGCTCTCTACCTCATATTTTCGATTCCCGAATAAATTTGTGAATGGCAATGAATGAGTTAATAATGATGTTGTGCCTTTATGTAATTTCAATATTCAATATGACAGATGACCTTTCTATTTCCTAATTACAACAACATGAAGCACTCTCTACACAAGTAGCACAAATATTAAAAAGTACACATTTCTAATCGCCCCTCCCCTTTAGCCATCTCTAATATTTTTAAGTGTGGGTACGCCAATGTGATTATAAGTACCTGATTTCCCCTATGGTAGCTGTTTGCGCATTAGAGGGCATTGGGGTCTGCGCGTGCGTGTGCGTGTGTGTGCGTGTGTGTGTGTGTGTGTGTGTGTGTGTGTGTGTGTATATGTGTGTGGCTTAAAAGGACAAAGGCGGGGTGTTAAAGATGTGTTTAATCTCAAGATATTAGGTGTGGGTTATATTTACTTAACCGGTGCTTTGTATTAAAAAGTACAATTACAGAAAGTACATATGCACATTGGAAAATGAGCTTTGGAGGACAGGGAGGGGTTGGGATTAATATTATATCATATTTCGTCAAATAATTACAATTCTTTGTTGACATGTGCCTTAAAAATACCGACCCTTGGAAAGCATTTTTTTTTTTTCTCGAGAATTGAGATTGATGAGCAGCGAAATCTCCCATTATGTTCATGACAAGTATGGAATGCTTGGATATTATTTAAAGAAGGCAGAAAAAGAATAAAAATCAGATCAACTCAGATCAAATCAGATCTCCTTTTCTCTCATACTTTTCCTAACTGTTAAAATATTATGACTACATTTTTGCACATTGTCTGGCTGTTCGGTCAATTTGTGTTGCCACGTTTTCCCACCAAAAGGTATCCAGAGAGACCACACTGATACAACTCAACTCACTCTCGTTATTTATTGTTGATTGAGTTTTGAATACATTGGTTCTTTTTGTTTGGTAGACGAGCAGTGAAGTTGTAAGAATGAAAATTGTAAAGAGCAGTACATTGGGGAGACTCAACAAATTCTCAAAAAAAGACTTTATCAACATCGCAGGGATAATACAAGTGGGCCTCGATCGGCAGTGCATTTGCACCTAAAAGCTAGCAACCACTCATTTGACGACAATGAGGTTAAAATATTCGCGAAAGAACATAGATGGTTTGAAAGGGGGGTAAAAGAAGCGATTCTTATAAAACAACAAAATCCTTCTTTAAACCGGTCTGGTGGGGTGATGTTCAATTTGGATCGTAATAGCCTGCTTAGGCAAAACAGGTTAGGCAACATTCGTAATGCTGATGAGGTGATACCGGTGGGAGTGGGGGAAGTAGGCCAGTCGTTAGTCAGGAATGTAGGAACAATCAGTGGGGCCACAGGGAGGGGTCCTCTGCTCCCCCCAACCTGAAAGTAGGGACCTATCATAGCTGGGTCCGGCGCCGCCATGCCTGGACATTAGGGATATATAAATAGGGCCGATACGACCAGTCAGACTTTAGTTCGCTGACAAAGCCTCTTGGATAGGAGGCGAAACGTCCGAAACCTTCAAAATTGTACAGATGACGGCTGAAGAAACCTTCTCATCGATAGAGCCAGGGATAGATAGAACATTAGAGGTAATCCGATTGGCTAATGAGGTGAATCCGGAGTCAGAAATAGAACTGTAAAGCTAATCAGAATGGAGAGGTAATCAGATTGGCTAAACAGGTGAAATCAGAGCCAGGCATAGAACCATATAAGTAATCAGATTGGTTTCAGGGAGTGTCCCACTATTCCCCAACCTTAGAGCAGGGACATATCAGAGCAGAGGTCGGGCACAGCCACATCTGTCCATTAGGGATAAAGAGCCAGAGTGACACGTGCAACTTTAGTTTGCTGACGAAGTGCTTCGGATGAGGAGCAAAATGTCCGAGACCTATATAAAATTCCATTCTCTGTATAGTTTTAGCTCTTGTTCTTTTTATAATTGTATCTGTGATTTTAATGTCCTCATTTTGTGATTGTAAAGCATCCTTGAGAGCTTTTAAAGGCGCTTATAAATCTTCTTTTCCTTTAGTCTTTTCCCTTCAGGGGTCGCCACAGCGAATCAATGTCCTCCATCTGAGCCGGTTTTGTGCATCCTCTTTTCTCACACCAGCTACCTTCATGTCCTCTTTGACCACATCCATAAACCTCCTCTTCAGTATAAATTCGCTTATAAATAAAATATATTATTATTATTATTATTATTATAAAGAAGTAATGATGATCTGAAGAAACCATTTCCTAGATGGACCACTCCAGTACAGCTGAGAGCCTACACAAACACTCAATTCTCAGTGAAGTGATACATTTGAGTTGAAATGTTAAAAATATAAAACACATAAAAACGATTTTCAAGACAATAACGTATCAGCATGAAACTTTTCCAAAATATGTTTTCTCTTCAGAAGAGATCTTATTATTTTTTTGTGTAAATATGCCTTGAGAGTCATCGAAGTGACTTTCCTCCCTTCCATCGGCACTCCAGCCATTTTCTTTTGCTGCTGTCACACCTCGTCTCATCAGGTATCCGTTTGTCTCTGACCTGGAGACAGTGACACATAGGTGTGCATTCTATATGTGCGTAATGGAGTTAATGGAGGATGCTGCCAATGTCACCATTGGGGGGTCCTCTTCCTCTTGTGAGCAAGCGCCGTGTTGACCCGACATCGGGGGATGTGTCTATGTGCAACTGTCCCTGAATCCAAAGGTGTCCAGATGTCGTTAAGGAAACACTATTGTGTGCGCGTGTGTGTCTGTGTACGTGTCGTGTATGTGTGCGTGTGTGTGTGTGCGTGTGTGGGTTGAATTTCTCTGGAGTTGAAGCCTCGAGGCTTTTAAACCTCAATTTCAAAAGCAGACAAAATCATTGACATGATTATTTCGCCATTTTTCCTTGTTATTATTCTCAAAACGTCCTATTTCCTGCACGGTGGAAAGAAAAATGAGCAAATAGCCAAAGAGTGATTTTAGAGTTCCAACTCGGAAACGAATAAAAGGAGTTTGAGCATCCTGCGGACATTTTTTTCCTTTCAGATTTAACTCATTCACTGCCGGACATGTGCTAAAATGTGTCCACTCAAGTGTCGCTCAACAACCTATTTTCAATTCCCGAATAAATCAAAGTCAAAGTCAGCTTTATTGTCAAATATGCTAATATGCATGTCATACAGCACAGATGAAATTACTGTCCTCTCGGACCGAGCATGCAAGGCATTTATAAATTTGTGAATGGCAGTGAATGAGTTAATCTGAAATATATTCAGGATGTTTTAAAACAAAAAAAACGCAAGCTGGAGTGTTGCTATGCCTTGGAGGTTCAGAAACAGATTTCAATGTCTCATCCAGCATGAGCAGTCTCACACTAAAGTGCGTGTATGTGTGTACTTTCCTTCGCATGTTTCCCGCGGGACAAAAACAGTCATTTAGGCCTGTCACCCGCCCACCCCTCCCCCCTCTTTCTGATTTTCTTTCTCCGTTGCCTGTCCGATAATGACAGTTTAATTTGCCAGCCAATTACACCTGAGCAGTATTTAAATGAGCCAATCAGCACAGCTGACAGGATGACGAGTCACTCCAGTTAGCGCTCCAACCCAGAGGTCGATTTACTCTTGTCCAGTTAGAAACGGATCCCGCTTAGGACATTGTTGTCAGATTTGACCCCGAGAGCCATGCCGTGTTGTGTCTGTGATTTATCTGATCACGAGCGGAGATTAACTCATTCACTGCCAGACAATGTGCAAAAATGTGTTCACTCCAGTGCCAGGGTTTTTGTCATTGTCACTCAAATTCCAGGACCCACAGAATACTGCGTTTTAGGACTACATACACATTCAGTACAGTGTTACACACCTTGGGATCTCTTCTTTCATCAGAAAAAATAGTTAATTCCCAAATTATATGAGTCTGGATTTATCTGAGCTTGAAATGAGGGCATACGTACAAAATACAATAAAATACATACAATACACACAATATATTGGTGTATAACGTGCTTTAACAACAGCTGAAGCTGTAACAAAGTGCTAACATGGAAAAAAGGGAAATGCTGCCCCCTGTGGAAAGGGAAAAACATTGCCAGATGTCTGGCCAGCGCGTTATCAACAACCTCGCATGAAAAAATAAAAAACGAACACATTCGGGAATGGCTCTCTACCTCATATTTTCGATTCCCGAATAAATTTGTGAATGGCAATGAATGAGTTAATAATGATGTTGTGCCTTTATGTAATTTCAATATTCAATATGACAGATGACCTTTCTATTTCCTAATTACAACAACATGAAGCACTCTCTACACAAGTAGCACAAATATTAAAAAGTACACATTTCTAATCGCCCCTCCCCTTTAGCCATCTCTAATATTTTTAAGTGTGGGTACGCCAATGTGATTATAAGTACCTGATTTCCTCTATGGTAGCTGTTTGCGCATTAGAGGGCATTGGGGTCTGCGCGTGCGTGTGCGTGTGTGTGCGTGTGTGTGTGTGTGTGTGTGTGTGTGTGTGTGTGTGTGTGTGTGTGTGTGTATATGTGTGTGGCTTAAAAGGACAAAGGCGGGGTGTTAAAGATGTGTTTAATCTCAAGATATTAGGTGTGGGTTATATTTACTTAACCGGTGCTTTGTATTAAAAAGTACAATTACAGAAAGTACATATGCACATTGGAAAATGAGCTTTGGAGGACAGGGAGGGGTTGGGATTAATATTATATCATATTTCGTCAAATAATTACAATTCTTTGTTGACATGTGCCTTAAAAATACCGACCCTTGGAAAGCATTTTTTTTTTTTCTCGAGAATTGAGATTGATGAGCAGCGAAATCTCCCATTATGTTCATGACAAGTATGGAATGCTTGGATATTATTTAAAGAAGGCAGAAAAAGAATAAAAATCAGATCAACTCAGATCAAATCAGATCTCCTTTTCTCTCATACTTTTCCTAACTGTTAAAATATTATGACTACATTTTTGCACATTGTCTGGCTGTTCGGTCAATTTGTGTTGCCACGTTTTCCCACCAAAAGGTATCCAGAGAGACCACACTGATACAACTCAACTCACTCTCGTTATTTATTGTTGATTGAGTTTTGAATACATTGGTTCTTTTTGTTTGGTAGACGAGCAGTGAAGTAGGTCATAAACCTACAAATGGAAACACAGAATATGAATGCAACTCATTCACAATCATTTCTATCACTACTTTGACATTATTTTAGTTTTAATCAACAGAAAGGTAGAACGTGGAAAGCAACTCACGGGCGATGTGTCTCCCTTGGCTAACCAGAGCCACCAGGTTCAGACAGCGTTTATCTCCACAGCCACACCCACTCACTGGCTGATCGGATTAACCCTTTCAAGTCTGCTTGTAAAGCCAAATTTAACACGTGATTGCCTATTTACACAACACCTCCCACTTGACCGACTGATGAATCAGAGAGGTCACCCCACATTAAATCATATTAAATAGTTTTTCTTTTCTTTTTTTTCGCATCAGGTAAAAGTCCTTTCTTATTTACTGCACGCGAAGAGGACGATGCCAATGTCAATGTTCGGGCACCTACCTTGACAGAATGGGTGTACTGTCAGGGTATGGTTGTGTGCGTGTTTTCATCTTCTTACCTTGTGTATGTGCAAGTGTGGGACCTGGTGGCAACGCTAGGCTTGCACCTACCAGCGCTGAAGGTGTGGGGGCAATGACATCGGGGGCAGTGCCTACAGAACCAGAGTGACATCAGTCAATGAAACCAATATCAGGCCTAGCTGGGCTATGCTGGTCTTCAATGAGGAGGAGTACCACCAGTCTCCTGACGTCTCTCCGTAAGATTATGGTTGTTTGCAGCGGCAAGTCCTTCCTGCGTTGCCCGACTGCCAATGGGGCAGGCAGGCCGCCACATATCCTCACATCTGCTGTTCGAACAAGTCCTTTCTTGTCTGGGTAGACGGCCTGTATCCGTCCAAGCCGGAATTGCCCTCGTAGGGAGTTCTGGTCAGCGATCCACACGATGTCACCGGCTTCAACGTTCCTCTTCGTGTGGTGCCATTTTGGCCGCACAAACAAGTGCAGTCCAGCAAGTTCACGCCATTTTGACCAGAACAGCGGCGCCAGGGATGGATACACAAGTCGATTTTCCCTGTTTCACCTCCTTTAAAGGCTATGATGGACAGCCCCTCCCACCCCCCCTTGCCCACCCTGACAGCACTGGCTAGCTCCTTCAGCCAGAGACTATTACACCCGCGCTCCAAGAAGGAAAGGTACCGCCGCTCGTTCCTACCGACTGTAAACAATTCTCAATGATCACATGTGAAAAAAACAAAAAAACTGGACACTTGTAAATATGGGTTGATGCAATATATCAAAATGCATTTCTTATTCTTGCACTATGTACATTTTTTTTTTATGGAACGGTTTTGCACATTTACATTTGCACAGTATACCGTTGACATTTTTATTTTGTTATGCTTAGAATATCTTGTTTTCTATCTTTTCACCCCCACCCCAACCCCATCCCTTTTCAATTCCTGCTGTTGACTGCAAATTTCCCCATTGTGGGACGAATAAAGGTTTTCTGATTCTGATTCTTGTCCGGTCCGTCCGAGGAGTAGACTTTTGGGTGTGATGTACTCGACTGAGTCCTCTTTCAAATGTGCCCTCACATAAATTGGCCTTTCATTTGTTAGGTTAGCTGCCTGATAAAAGAGGGTTTGGAGTTCGGTCCAGGTGAATGAGCCTACTGTCCCATCAAGGCTCATGAGGGCTCATTTTAAGAGCTTTACTTCAGCAACTCCGTTGCGATGAGGTGCGTCAGCCGGGTGGTCTCCCATGACCACTCGGTTCCATTCTTGGCAGCTTTGTTCTGGATGGAAGCTTCCTGCAGGCTGGCCAAGCACTTGTACAGTTCTTTCAAGGCAGGTTTAGCTCCAATGAAATTTGTTCGTGGGTCAGACCAGTCTTTTTGGGTACCCTCTCAGGGCTACGAAACGAGAGTAAGCTTGGAGGAAGCTTTCAGATGATTGGTCGTCAACAAGGTCTGCATGTACTTCTCTTGATGCCATGCAGCAGAACACTATGCCCCAGACCTTCTTTCTGGTTCTTTTCTTGACGGCATCCCTGATTTCGAAAGGACCAAAGAGGTCAAGCGTGGTGTATTCAAATGGATTGGCACACTGTGTGGCACACTTTCCCTCTTTTCTTGGCGAAGTTGGTGGAGGTTATCACCCAAAGCTTGTCTGTCTCAGGTTTGTAGCCAACACCCAGCGCTTTGTTCTCCTCATCCTTCATTTGGTTTGGCAGCACGAAGGTCCTGGGAGTTGTTGTTTTGGCCCCGATGTCAGCAGGTGGACGACCCATGGCTTGAGGAAGAAACCCCCCGCTCTCAGAATGCCCTCCACTTCTCTGGTGATTTTTTGCAGGGTTTCAAGGTCATCATGTGATGTCAGGATGTCATCTACGTAGCTATCCTCAGTTAGAACGCGGCATTCTTCAACCATGTCAGCGAACTGGGGAAGGTTGGTGGTTTTCCTCTTGGTGACTTGGGCGACACAACCAGCTGGTTTGTCACCAATGTTTACCCTGACAACGAAAACCTCCATTTCATCTCCTGGGTGGTCTCTCAAGAGAAAGCGGTGTAGGTGGGCTTCCTTTTCCTTCAGTCACACTGAGTTATACAGTTTTTTTTTCACATCTCCCAGTGCAATGTGTTGTCCACTCCTGAACCTCAGAAGAACTCCCCGTATTGGGTTGAGAACATCGGGACCCTTGTACAGGAGATTGTCGAGACTCATCCCTCGGAACTCTTGGCTGCTGTTCCACACTATTCTCACAGGGGTTTAAGTGGAGTGATGATTAGATGCAACTAGATGACTTACATATTATATTGGTACAGTCCAGCTATCGATTTCCTCCTTAGAGAGTTTGACTGCAGCTCCTCTGGCAACCATTTCATGAATTTGTTTTTTTGTATGCAGCTTTCCATACAGGTTCCTTCTCCAGACGTCTTTCAGCGTTCCTGAAGGCCGCCTCAACTGCTTGATGGTTGTCTGGCAGTGTTGCTGGGTGACCCTTCCAAGGATACGCTGTGTCCCAGTGGGGGGAATCACTGTGTTTGTCAGCCAACACCTCAGTGAGGGAGTCCTTTATCTTCTCCAGGTCCTTTTCTTCCCTGGGAGTCATTTCCTTCCCTCCTGGGGAACACTTGCTGCACTTGCAGCCACCACATAGGGGAATACAGGCTGCTCCAATGTTGTCCCACTTGAACTGTTCGAGGACCTCCTTGTCTGTCGCTGTGAGGCTTTGGGCGAGTGCTCTCTCCTCCGCTGCTTGGACAAAGACTGTATCTTTATATGCCGTCGAGGCAGACCTCATACTCCTTGCAAGGTGAGTGTCAGAGCGGTACACAGCCAAGTCAATAGCCTCAATCAGGTTGGAGTGGGTTCCTCCAACAGTCTTGCCCAATGGGCCATCCCACGCCACGAGGTCCCCCACAATCTTGGTTGGCTGGGGAACAAGTCGACCCTCGCGGTGACTGATCAGGAGGTCTATTGTCTTTGGCCATACTAGTTCATCAGCGGCAACGTCACGGAAGAATTTTTGCAATTTCCTGGGTGAGACAGGCTGGTTCACCTCAGCAATGTTATGTAGGCCATAGCAGAGAATCTTATGTTCATCCACTTTTCCCTCGTGGGGGGTGAGGGTTTCACTCTCAGGCGGAGGGAATATCTCTTTGTCACAACTGTCTTACTCATGCCCCCAAAACCATGGATGATCAGCTTCATGTCCTCACCTGACAGACCAAGGTGGTTGGCTGCTTCATAAGTAATGTAGTTTGTATCAGAAGCGAGGTCGATGAGAGTGCCAATTAGACAGCCTGAGTTTGTTGTTACTTTCAGCAGCATCATCACTACTGGGTATTCCTTCAGTCCATCTCCAGCATTGGTGCATACAGTTAATGAGACTTTGTTCGAATCAGAATCAGAATCAAAATCATCTTTATTGCCAAGTATGTAGAACACACAAGGAATTTGTTTCCGGTAGAACGAGAATACCCTCTTGCATTTTTCTCTTTGTTCTGGTGTGAGCTCCGCCAGAAACTCCTCCTGCCTCTTAGTCAAGCCAATACTCTTTCCTCCAGCTTGTTCGCTGCTTTGATTCTCATACTCGTCCCTTTTTGGTGTTGGTGGCTTGGGACAGAGGAAGTAATTGTGGTCCGAAATCCCTGCTCCACGACAGACTGGTTTTGTGCAGGGGAATTTGGAGATACAGCCTTTGCCATCTTGGTGTGAGGCCGCAAGCATTTGAGGCATGACCCAATCTTCTTCAGATGAGCCTTTTTTCCAGCGAGGTCTTGTTCCTTGAAGGTTTTGCACATACATAGCCTGCCAGCATGCGCGTTGTCTGCACACACAGTGCAGCTAGTCGGATCGCCCTTTTGACCTGCAGCAGATTTAATGGAGGCTTTCTTCATTTTCACGACTGGTGAACTTTTCTCCACTGCGTCTTTTTCTATGGAGGTGGGCTCTAATTGGTCCAATTCTTCCAGGATCGCTTCCTGTTTCTGCAGGAAGTCCAGGAGGCAGTCAAAGTGGTTTGATGGAGAGAATCCGTTAGCAGGGTTAGTTTTGTGCACAATCCACTCCTTTTTCAGTGTGCTGGGAAGCTTGCTCTCCAGAGACTGGCAGACCACCCGATTCTTTACGGCATCCTCTTCTCCAAGGATCTGAAGGCTGCAGAGCGCTTTTTCCACAGCCTGAATCCGTTCAATGGTTTTCCTGGGGTTGTTGCCTTTAAGAGAGGGAAGAGTCTGGACTTCATTGGTGAATAGCCAGACAATCTTCTGCTTGTTCCTATACTTGTTATCCAGCAGTATGAACACGTCATCTGCGGAACCTCAGCTGGAGAGAGCAAGTTTCTTTTTTACCTTCTCATGCAGGCTGCTTAGTAGGTGAAACTTTCTCACAGCTTCTGCTCCCTGTGGGTTGCCTAGTTGCTGCAGGTCCCCCATTCAGCCTTCCACCTGTAGTAGTCCCTCATGTCGCCGGAGAAAGTCGGTAGCCGCGCCAGTTCAAGGCTGATTTGAGGCTTGAAATCAATTGTTCCTTGGTGCACAGTTCTGGGGCTGATTTGTGGTCAGAAAGGCAGGGTGATTGTGTTGGAAATTCCCATTCCAAGGTTGGAGGTTAGCGTTTTCTTGGTGTTAGGTTCAGACTTTGGTTCCACAGGCTCATCTGGGAGAGAAAGGGTGTCTGTGCTGGACATTCCCGCTCCGAAGTTGGAGGCCAGTGTTGCACCACTTGGCTCCTCCGTTTCCTCTTCTTCCAGCTTGTCTGACAAAGCCAGGAGCCTCTTACTCGGCGTTCGGTAGCATATTCTTAGGTCCACTACCTTAGAGGCAGGAATCAACTCCTTCCATTCCACCAGCATGTCACTGAGTTCGGCGACTTCTCTGTCTAGGCCTTTTATTCCTCAGCCTGCGGTCCTTGATTGGTTGCTGAGGGCTGACTTCGTCCTCCTCACCCTGAGTAACTGCAGACTCAGCGATTTTAGACTGGGCAGAGCACATGTCATTGCCATAGCCATTCCAAAAGGCTTCTTGAGTGGCTCGTTTCACCTCACAGAACTTTGCCTCGCACTCAGCGGTCAGCCTGACACTCCGTTTCATCATCTGATTTTCTTAGGGCGTTGGCATACTCAAGCCCGGCATCAACAAATTTAGAGAAGTCCATCTTGAAGCTCCTCCATTCGTTTGGAACATCCCTTGGATCCAGGAGTCCAGCCGCCACATAAGTAGTCAGAGCATTTCCTTTTCTGGTGAATGAGGCCTGTGCTTTTGACCGTGCACTCTTGAGTTTTTTCAAGTCATCCATCTCAATTCCGTTTCTGTTGACTGGAGAGCCGACTGTTTGACCAGTTGGGTCCTTGTTGAGGGGCCTTGTTCCACTTTATTGGTGCAATTGGCTCCTTTGCCCCAGATAAACAGGAATTTCAAAAGATGAATTGATTGAATTTGTCTTTGGGGTCTGAAACGCAGTTACAGACTACTGTACCGGGTGGCACAGTTGGTTGCTTGGGGTTAAGCTTAACCAGCAGTTCCAGGTCGGCTCTCGTCAGTCACTGGAGTGTTAGGTCGGCCAGGGCTGGGTTGACTGTGCCTTTCAGGTGAGCAAGCTGCCGCTGCACCAGCCCGGTGCAGTGAGCGGCGGTTTATGACTGTTTGGTCAATTTCCGTTTCCATGTTTTCCCACCGAAAGGGAGATCAGAGAGACCACACTGATACAACTCAACTCACTCTCGTTATTTATTGTTGATTGAGTTTTGAATAAATTGGTTCTTTTTGTTTGGTAGACGAGCAGTGAAGTAGGTCATAAACCTACAAATGGAAACACAGAATATGAATGCAACTCATTCACAATCATTTCTATCACTACTTTGACATTATTTTAGTTTTAATCAAAAGAAAGGTAGAACGTGTAAAGCAACTCACCGGCGGTGTGTCTCCCTTGGCTAACAAGAGCCACCTGGTTCAGACAGCATTTATCTCCACAGCCACACCCACTCACTGGCTGATCGGATTAACCCTTTCAAGTCTGCTTGTAAACCCAAGTTTAACATGTAATTGCCTATTTACACAACACTGGCCATCAATGAGTTAATTAGCCTAAATTTGGACTGGAAAACGATTGTGTTAACATAAAGCAAGTTTGTTTGTATTCCCCATTTCCTATCCAAGATGATTCAAACATTTTTTAAAGTTTTTTTTTTAGATGGTCAATAGGGTACCACATTAAGCAACTGTGTAATTGCATCTGGTTCGCAAATCTGCTGTGAAAAGGAAAACTTCATCGCGTGGATCCAATTTAAGATAATCCCCATTTGTTCCTCCTGGCAACCGAATCCACAATACAGGGATTGTTTCTATATTTACAACAGCGCCTTTTACCCCGCCAAAAATAGAAACTAATAATAATAATAATAATAATAATAATAATAATAATACATTTATATAAATGATCAAAATATGCTATTAAAAATAAAAAAATGAATATAATCATAATTATAATTATAAATTATTCCTCATTATTCATTCATAAATTAATTATATCATACATTATTATTATTATTATTATTATTATTATTATTATTATTATTAATAATAATAATACTAATAATAATACTAATAATAATAATAATATATTTAATTTCTAAGCGCCTTTCAAAAACTCTCAAGGACACGTTACAGTCATGGGATTTTTTGTGCGGGTAATACCTATATTGTGAAGATATTTATTTATTATTTAATGTATATGTATTTTATTATTTATTATTCATTATTATGTTATTATTATCTATTATATTTCTTTATAATACTAATGATTAAAATATGCTATTAAAAATAAGAAATATTAATGTAATAATAATTATAATTATAATAAATTCTTTCTTGTTATTATTCATTCATAAATTAATTATATCAAACATTAACAGTTAATCCACGTACCAGTCTATCTATGTCTATTTAAAAATATTTTTTTTATTTTTTTATTTTATTTTATTTTATTTTATTTTATTTTATTTTATTTTATTTATTCGTCTGTGTACGCTCTCCGTCGTACAGGAGTGGTCCATCGATGAAAGGGTGAAAAGTGTAGCCACGGGCAGTAGTCCTCTGCTCCCCCCAACATGAGAACAGGGACCAATCATAGCAGAGTCTGGAACCACCATGTCCGGATAGTAGGGATATATATATAGGGCCGAAACTACCAGCAAAATATTTTGGTTCGCTGACAAAGCCTCTTAGATAAGAAGCGAAACGTACAATACCTTCAAAGAAGTACAGATGACGGCTGAAGAAACCTTTTCATTGATTATTATCTCTTACATTGTTTTCTAATTTTTTTATTTAATCTATTTATTTTTGGACACTTTTCTAATTAAACAATTGGTCTCTTTTTCACTTTCTCTCGTCAATTGGGTGTTTTGACGTGATTCGGCAATAAAACTGATGGATGGACGCTGACGAGACCTTTCAGGTGAACCCTGACCTCCCACTGCGTGAGCGTGTGTGGGTGTGCGTGTGTGTGTGTGTGTGTGTGTGTGTGTGTGTGTGTGTGTGTGTGTGTGTGTGTGTGTGTGTGTGTGTGTGTGTTTGTCAGACGCAGACCCATCTGTGTGGGCTGTTAAGAGCCTCTTTCAATTTGGCCTTTTGTTCTGACCCACGTCCTCTACGGTCAACATAGAGAGCCCCCAGGCCTTGGGGAGTTTGTCTCCTTTTCTTTACGTGTGTGTGCGTGTGTGTTTATGAGTGTCAGTACATGTCGGGGGTGAGTCCTTAGGAGAACACAAACATATGCACGTGCAATTTTTCATGATCTCATCAATGCATCAATGGATTGCGAATAGAGTAGTGACGATGGCCGCGTGGCCGCATGGCCCCTGGCCACTACTTAGTGAATCAGATATGTGAAATTTGATATGGCTCCAATTTGAAATGCATTTGTAATGCAATCAGGCCACATGCTCGATGTAAAGGTCAGGGAGCAGAAGTTGGGACACTGAAAGATTTTCACTGTCGAGTGAAGAGTAAAGAATGAGTTTGGAATATCGGGCACAGCAGTTGGACTTAACGTCAGGCATTAGGTATATATACTATTATAATAATATATAAAAGCTATATAATATAATATATTAGCTCGCTTATGAAAATATGATAAAGTATACGGTCACTAGACGAGACACAATTGCCAATTAAATAATGATAATACATTTTATTTCTCAACGCCTTTCAAAACTCTCAAGGACACTTTACAGTCACGGGATAATAACTTTTTTTTGTGGGGGCCTTATACAGCTTACGAACTTAATTGATTCCCAGAAAGTGTGTGCAACGCGAAAATTTCGTCTGCGAAACATTTATTTTCCATAAGAAACCATTAAAAATGTGAATAATCCATTCCCAGGTCCCCATAAAACATAATTTTCTACTAGAGAAATAAACTGTACTGTATAATAATAAAGTCGTTTTATTTATCTTTGTGATGGTAGTGTTGTGTAAAAACCCACATAAAAAACAAAAACAAAAAACAACAGTCCCGTTAAAATAAGAATTTTTGAACTATTAGAAATGGAAGACCATTTTGATTAAAATCGGGATATCATAACTCAACATATTACCTACTGAATTAGCCTCTGCATATGTTTTGTCTCTCAATGTGTTACAGTGTAATAACCCACACCCCCCCAAAAAAAATGGTCGTAGAGAATAAAGTGATCGATATCCAGATCAATACTTTAAATTGCCCCAAAAATCTGCTGAAACAAAAGTGCATCTAGATCAGGGGTGGGCAAACTTTTTGACTTGCGGGTCGCATTGGGTTCTAAAATTTGACAGAGGGGCCGGACCAGGAGCATTTGGAGGGAGTGTTTGGGCCGGAAATACTAAACCTAAAGCATTGAAGGACAACCGACGCCTTCGGACAAGTTATGTCCATAATTTATAAAATCACTTCAAATGACTGACTGAGTGTATTTTACAAAGATTCCACAGCATAGTTTACGTTTTAAGACTTGCGCTGAATATTCATGAAGTCTTGTTTTCAAGTTGATGACGATCCCCATGTGACGTCATGTTTGGACCGCCCCTGACCGAGAAAGCGACACACAATGCATTTCGGGTACTTTGTTTGGTCTGAAAACTTCGTGTTGATCCGTGTTGATGGCGAAAATAGAAGGAAAACACATAAATAACGCCATGGTGAATCGTTGTGTGTTGCACCAAGACAACTATTATATATTCGCTGGCACAAATTCCCATCTGACAAATCAGCCCATTTCCAACGGAGCTTGGGCGCAATCTTTGCTGTCATTGATGGCTCGAATTGACATAGGAGGACTCCTTGAATCAATTGCAAACATTTATGCTTTTCCTCTTCAGAACTATTAACATATTCATAACTGGATGAGTAAAGAGAAAGCATCTTCTCCGAATCTGAAGCCATTGTTTTGATTCTCGAGCAAGGCAAGACGTCTTGGCGTGACGTCACGAACAGGGGGGTGGGACCTTCTGAAACTGGCCATTTCCGGATGCATTTTCAAATCATTTTTATTGGTGTTTTTCATTTAACTAAAAATATCAGCCTGCCTGATTTGGGTATTTTAGATGCTATAAAACGTTTTTCTGATGTCAGTGGGAAACAAAAAAAAAGGTGCCGGTTGTCCTTTAAATGTAGTGTGTACAAACCTCATAGCACAGTAAGAACACTACAACCCACTGTCAACTGTCTTTCAAATGTGAAAAATATCCCTGATCAGTTAATAAATTTGTCTCAAGGAATATGGCGTTTACATACTATTTCGCAGATACTTGTAGGAGGAAATGGAAATAGATTAAAATAACATATGCACTGTGATTTATCAAGATTGCGTCTGTTTTTAATAAGTTTTCATTGAAGGGGCAAAGTTAAAGAAATCAACATTTATTGAAAAAAGGAATCACTTTCAACATTCAAAACATATTATTACACAACGAAATATTCAAGCTCAATAATACAACAAACTCCTCACTGACGCCCTCGCCTTCACGCGCAAACAATACACGTGTACCGTCGCCGAGCACACAAACATAGACTACCTGCAGTTGAAATTTGCATACTCGGCACGGCAGCCAATCAGAAGCCTGCTTCTTTCTTCCGGACTTTCGCAAGTGTTATAAAGTCGTGCAATTGCATGTCATTTTCCAAAATAGATGCACAGAACCTCAGCCCAGAAGAAAGATTCAAAAGAAGCTAACAACATATGTGACGCTACAAAACGTAAATTTACATTAAACCGTGACTGTGAAGTGTACGTGAGACTTATGAAAGGGGCTTAGTGGCTCGTAGAAAGCAATGCAAACGTTGCATTGTGCACCGCAATGACAATTGACTACTCCAGCAAAATCTACAGCCATGCACATTACCGTAAATTAAGCAAGGTAGCATTTGTAGTCGGTGCATTCTTGATTAAAAAAAAAACTTTATACTTCGTGACAATGTTTTTTTAATGTGATTAGTTGTCTCATTGTGCTTCAAGTTGTGAAAATTGGGCCAGGCAACTTTTCAGTTATCTGCCCTGTTCTTGGCTAAGTTTTTGTCATGAGTTTTAAATACTGTTTTTACTATAATTTGGGCAAGTTCGGCGGGCCGGATTAAAAAGCCTAACGGGCCGTATGTGGCCCGCGGGCCGTAGTTTGCCCATATCTGATGTAGATCCAAATTATTCTATTTTATTTTTTTCTGGTGCATAAGGCCCCTAAAGCCTTCATTTACAATGTTGACAGTAGTTGCGAGACTTGTTGTGGCTCAAAATTACTTCAATACAGTGATACCTCGGTTTACCAACACTTTAGCTAACAAACGTTTCACTTTACGAACATTGAATTCGTGAGAATATCATCTTAGCATACGAACCAATTTTCGGGAAATAAACGGAGCGCCACAATGGCAACTTCACTCGGATATCATCAAGAGGCAACTACATCAATGACCATCACAAAGGTAAGTAAAACAACTTTATTATATAGTATAGTTTATTTATTTCATTACAATACAATAGCATATTTATTATCCATAAAATAAGGTAGATTTTGTGTAGTTTTATTTAGTCGCAACCTTGGGACCTGGAAACGGATTATTCTCATTTTTAATGGCTTCCTATGGGAAATTAATGCTTGGAAGACACACTTTTCACCTTACAAACACTTTCTGGGAACCAATTAAGTTAGTAAGATGATGTATCACTGTTTAAGGTGTACCGGCATATAAGGTCCAGGTTACTCTTTTGAAGATAATGAAGGCTTTTGGGTGCGCCTTATATAGCGGAAAATACGGTATACAGTAAAGTCTCGTTATATCGATAGTACCGCTTATTACGATACTATTTTCATTTCCCTTGCACATTTCTAGTCTTTTTATGTATAATTAGTACCGTTTAGTACGATACCCGGTTATTACAATAATCCGGTTATTACGGTGCTCCTTTTCATCCCCCGCCGGCCATTTTTGTTGTTTATATCGATATATCCGTCGCGCCATTGGTCAACTTGGTCACGTGTCTTGTTACGTGAGCCGCCATCGGTCACGCCATTGGTCGACTTGGTCACATGAGCCACCATCGGTCGCGCTATTGGTCGACTTGGCCGTGTGACTTTGTCACGTGTCACGCCATCAGTCGCGCCATTGGTCAACTTGGTCACGTGTCTTGGTTACGTGTCACGCCATCAGTCGCGCCATTGGTCGATTTGGTCAGGTGACTTGGTTACGTGCCCAGCACCCGTGTAGCAGAGCCATTTTCATTTTCAGACGCTAGCTCGTGTGTAGCAGACGAGATTGAAGTGTTTGTGTTAAAAGGTAAAACCTTTTTTAAATTGTATACATAAAACAGTAAGATGTAAGCGTTGCAGTTTCCCTGTTGTGTTATGTACATGCCCACTGTACTGTATATGAATGCAATCGTTTTTTGCAACAATGTTTCTTGTTTTGTCTGCTGAAGCGCGATGATTTTGAAAATTATTAACATTCCATACTGTGTATTAAAGGACAGCCGATGTCACTTTTTATTCAAATGCAAATAAAAATGACTTCACGCCAAGACGTCTTGCATTGCTTGTGAATCCAAACAATGGCTTCAGATTTGGATAATATGCTTTCTTGTTACACATCCAGTTATGAATATGTTTCAAATACACTGTAGTTTTGAAGATTAAAGCATACATGTTTACAATCATTAAAGAATTATATGTGCCATTTTGAGGCAACATTGGGGGAACATCTCTCACCCAAAAAAAAAAAACGGAGCTAATGGCCAGCTCCGTTTCTTATATGGCGCTTGGCTGCCCTATTTTGGCGGCTTTTGTTTAATGCAGTTCGGCGCAGGATCGGATATATCGATAGTCCCGGTTATATCGATATTTTTTCGGGCTCCCTTGAATATCGATATAACGAGACTTTACTGTATATATTTTTTGTGTGCATCCATTTTCTATTGCGCTTGCACGTGTTAGCTTTAATACCAGGTGATTTCAGACAACCTTTAGGGATTCGGAGCAGAATCTAAATGCGGTTATGTACGGATATATGCAACATTTAACCCTCCTGTCGTCTTTGGGATAAGACACTGTGTTAAAAATACCCCAAAAATCACCGTAAGTGATATCTTTTTTAACTTGAAATTTTATGACTTTTCCTAGATTGGCTTAATATGACTTCACATATAAGGCCCACCTGCATATAAGGCGCAGGGTCATCTTTTGAAGAAAATGATGGATTTTGGGTGCGCCCTAGTACATGTTGCTGGGGCGCTGGGGGGTTGCTGGGTGACGATTTCATCAGTGAACATACGTTTCGGCCCGTGCCATTGTGCGATTAATATCCGCTATTGAATATGACATGATAAAGGCTAACTGTACTCTGCTAATGACACGGTTCAGTGAGCCATCTGTCTGGGGAGTAAGAGGACAGCAGGCATGAGATCGGCTGTCAGAGGTGAAGCGCATACACGCACGTATACACACATACAAAAAAATACACGCAGAGTGCGCGTCAGCACACGCGCAAGCTAACAGTGTGCCATTAAGTGCTATTGAGGCTCACTTTTATTTGGTGTGCGCTTTGGTGCCCAAAGAAATGGATTAATTCCCTTGGCGAAGCACATGAACGCGTGCGCACGTGTGCGTGTCCCCAAGCACTCTGCCCTTGTTGTGACATCATCTATGAATGTCATAATTGAGGCGGGTCTGTCAATTGCCGCTCCCCTCACTGGTGTCAATAGCGAGGTTCAAGGTGATGGAGCCGATCGATACGCAGAGACAGGAGCCATCCGTTTACAGCCCGCTAACAAGAGAGCCGTGAAAGTCTGTTGCTCCGTAGCCTTCAGCAGGCCGTCGGATGCCATTGCGGCGCCGTCGGACTGCGCTTGTCAAACACGCAAGGAATGTGGCGACCTAGGTTTGGGTCGGAGGACAATTTTGGCGTCATCTACGAAGTGCATTTTGGGGGAATAGAAGGTCTTATTTGGGAGATGGAAATTGCCGTATTTGTGATAGGAAATATCAGAAAATTGCGGTCGTAATCCTTATATCTGTTACTAATAATAATAGATTTCATTCATAAGCGCCTTTCAAAAACTGTCAAGGTCACTTCACATTCACAGGATACGTTTTTATGTGGGTGAGCAGCAGTAGCCACATGCGCCAGCGTTCACTTAACCAGGGATAACTCAAATAGATAGAATGCCAGCTAGCTAGCTAATAGATAGCCAATAGTTAGCTAGCTAGAAGACGGCGGGCAAGAAGGCCGCGGGTGGACGGATAGATAGATAGATAGATAGATAGATAGATAGATAGATAGATAGATAGATAGATAGATAGATAGATAGATAGATAGATAGATAGATAGATAGATAGATAGATAGATAGATAGATAGATAGATAGATAGTGTCACGTTTTGCAAGGTGGTTATGGCGGGTGCGGATCCCAAAAAGCAGGCAGGAGGGAGCAGGAGGTTGTTTGACAAATTGTATTAAAATAAAGGTCAGCAGGAACAAAATGTGAAACATCAAAATCATCTGAATAGAAAAAATAGAAAGTATCAAAAGAAAATCAAAAGTAAAAGTCCGCCAAGGTTAAACAAACACACACAAACACAGCATGCAATTGCAGACAAAGCATGCAACAAACATGCAGCAAACAATGAACCGACACCGGATGCCGGATGGTCGTGCCGGGTGTCATTTTAAGTGTCAGTGATTAAAACGACCAGCACCTGAGAGGTTGCAGGCAGGGCTGACGTCGCTACCCGTTGGTCGCCAATCTGATCGGGACAACCAGCACCTGTGCAGGTGCAGGCGGGGCCGACAGCACCCCCCGTTGGTCGCCAACCAGATCATGACAGTACCCCCCCTTCAAGGGGCTGCTTCCAGAAGTCCCAACAGTCTCCCAAAAGGTCCACTCGCCAGGGAACAATGGTGGAGACGGCAACCGCTGACTCTCCAGCATTCGACGGGCGGCGGCCTGATGGGAACGGGACTCGGCCTGGGGTGGACGAACACGCGGCACGGATCGTCGTGGGTGTGAGTGCGATCCCTCTCGCACGTTCAAGCGACGGCGCATGGCTCAACGTGGAGGTCGAACTGCCAGGCGCAGAATGGCACCCCGTAAAGCCGTATGGGACCAGGTCTCGGCCGGACGCCGACGTGGGCGTGAACCGGGGAAACAAGACCAGTCCTGAGCCGCTCCGGGATCCAGCGGTAAGTGGGGTCTCGGACTGACGTTGACGCGGACGTTGCACGGCTCGTCGTGGATGAGACTCAATTCGTCATGCACGACGACAGCGTGGCTGGAAGTGGGCGTGCACTGCCAGTCACCCAGCGTCACCCTGGACGGCCACCTGGAAGGAGGTCTCGGCCAGACGTTTACGTCAACCTTACGGCTCATCGAGTGACACAATTCAAACTCGATGTGGCTTGGGCTAACGTGGACGTAGCATTGCCAGGCACAGGGTGGAAATGAGACGGGTCCGATGCGTTGGTCGGTTCATTCTGTCACGTTTTGCAAGGTGGTGATGGCGGGTGCGGATCCCAAAAAGCAGGCAGGAGGGAGCAGGAGGTTGTTTGACAAATTGTATTAAAATAAAGGTCAGCAGGAACAAAATGTAAAACATCAAAATCATCTGAACAGAAAAAATACAAAGTATCAAAAGAAGACCAAAAGTAAAAGTCTGCCAAGGTTAAAGAAACACATGCACAGCATGCAATTGCAGACAAAGCATGCAACAAACATGCAGCAAACAATGAACCGACACCGGATGCCGGATGGTCGTGCCGGGTGTCCTTTTAAGTGTCAGTGATTAAAATGACCAGCACCTGCGAGGCTGCAGGCAGGGCTGACGTCGCTACCCGTTAGTCGCCAATCTGATTGGGACGACCAGCACCTGTGCAGGTGCAGGCGGGGCCGACAGCGCCCCCCTTTGGTCGCCAACCAGATCATGACAGATAGATAGATATATAGATATATCCAAATATAACATATAAATACTATATTTTCCAGTGTATAAGGCGCACCGTAGTATAACAAATAACGTGTAACAAAGACGGTGCAGAAAGTGCTTAAGAATGAATGACTCTGTGTCTTTGTGTTGTCATGTTATTTGTTATTTAGTTTTTTTTTTGTTCTTTTGACTTCAAGACGGCGCTGCAGGAGTGGCTGCCTTTCCAGCAGCCACTTTTTTTTTGTTTTTCTACTTTCATTTCTTTCATAACTTTGCTGCTGTGAAATGTAAATTTCTCCACTGCGAGACGAATAAAGGCAAATCCAATCCAATCCAATCAATGAATGGTGTATTGTCAAACGTTTTCCATATACTGTATAAGGCCTACCGAACTATAAGGCCCACCTTTTGTCACGATCTGGTTGGCGACCAACGGGTGGCGCTGTCGGCCTCGCCGGCACCTTGGTCGTTCCAATCCGTGGCAGACTGTCACGTTTTGGTTGGCGACCAACGGATAGCGCTGACAGCCCCGCCCTCAATTGCACAGGTGGCCTCCTCATCAGAGGCAGTTATAAGGACTCCCAACACGACCATTCAGTGTCGGGTCATTCCATTGTACTGCAGTCTATTGTATTGCGCTGTATGTGTTTGTTACACCCTGTCAGGTTTGTTTCATCTTGGCAGATTGTATTTATGGTTTTCTTTGATACTTTGTACTTTTCTGTTCAGATGACTTTGATGTTTTAGATTTTGTTCCTGCTGACTTTATTTTAATACAATTGCCTGCTGCTCCCTCCTGCCTGCTTTTTTGGGATCCACAACCACCATCACCATCAACCACCATCACCATCAACCACCTTAAAACAATGAAAAAAAAAATCCAAATAAAATATCTAAATACATTAAAGTTTTCCAAATATAACATATAAATACTATATTTTCCAGTGTATACGGCGCACCGGAGTGTAATGTGCAGTCCCAATGAATAGAGTATTTTCAAACTTACCGGAAAATCCAGTAATTTTGATGCCAATATAAATGTGAGGTTATTGCATCATCACTTGATGCTGTTTTAAATCTGAACAAAATATATGCATGTATCAAAAAATGCACTGTACGGAAGTGCAAGAGTCATGTAGAGTAAGAGTAAAACCATAAAACTACTCACTAAAAATGTCGACATTTTTGTGTAACTACGTTCGTCACGCATACACAGGTAACATCCGACTTACGACCGAGTTCCGTCCCGACCAAACTGTCGTAAATCAAAATGTCCGGAAGTCAAAATTCATTCAAAATGTTGAATAGGGACTCAGAGGCCAAATGACACGCAAACTCCCCCCTTTGGTGTCATCACACGGTCGATTGCTGGGCGAGAGTGAGATGCTGGCTCGCTGGCCAAAATTGTCGTATGCATTGCCGGCCTGCTTGCGCGTTGCGATGCCAGGCGTAGAATTAAAATTTTGCAAATAGGGTCTGGAGGTCGGAAGTACGGGTGTTCGTAAGTTGAGCTGGTCGTAAATCGGTTGTTACCTGTAATTCCAAATAAAAAAGAAAAAAAAAACTGAATATTGAATATATCTTTTTTGATTGTCAACAGTTTGACCGTGGCACATATTTCCATTTTTCTGAGGTTTTCTTTTGGAATGTGTTTCTTGTGACATCCTTGTGTGTCACCTTTAGTCCAGTTGTGAGCCCCCCCCCCCCAAAAAAAAAAAAAAACAAAACAAAACAAAACAATGTAATCATATCATAATAACAACATCCGGAGAATGTATCTCTCTGTCTTTCACCCTTGAGCAAAGCCAGCTAGCTCCCACCCCCCCACCACCACCACCACATACACACCTGCTTGCTCCCCCCCAACCACCCCCAGGCAGTGCGCGAGCGTCCGGGTGTGAAATGTAAAAGGAAGAACGCTGTCGTTCAAACTGTCCGGCGACCGGTATGCCCACCCATGTCCCCCCTCCCAAATACACACACATTGGCCTTCTTCAGGCAACTCTTATTCGAGTTTGTACTCGATTTCTTTGTCACCATCTTTCTCAGACTTTCATTTTTCTCTCTCAGGTGGTCTTGGCTGGGGGAAAGGCGGTTGGGGGGGGCTCAGCCAATGAAAAATGGGGCCCGCCGCACACGCTGACTATGATTAACCTCACTATATTTGCTTCTATCACTCTTGTCCGTTTGGATTCCTCAAGGGGGAAAAATGTTTGGTAACACACACACACACACTCACACATTTTTTTGAGACGTGGTGGGGACTTCGTGTGTGAGGCGTTTGGCCCATGGGAACCAAATTTTAAAAATGATAAAATATTATTTTGAAACTCATAAAATGTTGATTTTAGCAAGGGAAAATTAAAACCGAAGACACACACACGCACACACACACCTGCTATGTGAGCATCTCTAATCCCTTTTCTATTGGGACCTTAATCCTGTTCTAATCCTTTTAAAACACTCGATGGGGCTCTTGGGGACTCAGCGGGCTAGAATTTTGTCAATGGCAAAAAAAAAATAACACACACACACACGCACACTCCACCATTTTGGCCTTTTTTGTGTGCCTGTCAAAGATTTCATTTATGTGCGCAGAAACTGGCACACATCAATATGGATCTACTAGTTTGTGGATGAAATATATTGTTCTTAGTTATCTATTAGCTAGCTAGCTTTATTTCTATCAATATGAGTAATGTAATATTGTTATTATTTTTCGCTATCTATTCGCTAGCTAGTTTTCTATTTATTTGAGTTAGGTATTATTGTTATTATTGGATTGGATTGGATTTGC